>NW_028318041.1:0-300000 GCF_062004578.1 Staurois parvus | reverse complement strand
GGTGATCATATCCCCCCCTTATGTATTATACATGGAGATCATATCCCCCCCTTATGTATTATACATGGTGATCATATCCCCCCTTATGTATTATACATGGAGATCATATCCCCCCTTATGTATTATACATGGAGATCATATCCCCCCCTTATGTATTATACATGGAGATCATATCCCCCCCTATGTATTATACATGGAGATCATATCCCCCCTTTAATCTCCTCTTCTCAGTAGAGAATAAATTCAGTTCCTCTAATCTTTCCTCATAGCTGATCTCCTCCATGCCTCGTATCAGTTTGGTTGCCCTTCTCTGTACTTTCTCCAGTTCCCCAATGTTCTATTTGTGAATTGGGTACTCCACTGGGAGTGACCGATTGTAAAGACAGAACGCTTCTCTATATCATGAGTCTTGATTTTTATCCTCCAATTCTCAAAGCCTTCTGGTGAACCTGACATAAAATCCATGTTCTGATGGGATGATATTTTGTATTCGGTTGGTTGCTGTATGCAATTAAATATAAAAAAAACAATAAACTGTTTAACTGTTTCTTTCTGCCTCTTGCAGTCGTGAGATCCTGCGAGATGTCTCTTTCACCGTGATGCCGGGGCAGACTGTGGCGCTGGTGAGTTTTATTTTATAAACTGTTATACAAACCAAGCGTCTACCTCTGTGTTCAGTTGTCTGCAAACTACAAGTCTCAGCATTTCCTGAAAGCTTCAGGAATCTAACCTCCCCAGAACAACAAGGGTTGTAGGCGACCAGCACTTGGCCACATGTAGAATATAAATTCAAACTTTCTTCTTCTTCTTCCAGGTGGGGCCTTCAGGCTCAGGAAAAAGCACAATTATACGTCTTCTCTTCCGCTTTTATGATGTGAAAGGAGGCAGCATCCGGGTTGATGGGCAGGATATTTCCACGGTAAGCACACCAAGCAGAACTGGACCCCTAGCGCCTTCTCTATAATGTGCGCTGTGCTTGTGCCGAAGGCAGTATACATAAATCAAACTGATAGGAGCAAATAGAAGAGGTTTGTTTGACAGAAGAGTTGTTACATCCCAGCAATTTTTTATCAAAGTGGCGCTGAACTCAAAAATGGAAGTTTTGCTTTGTTATAAGGGATGTCTAGAACTATTAATTGTCCTTAACCGATTGACACCGGCAGTACGTAAATATGCGGCCTCTCAGCAGCTGGGCCTTGACGCCGAGCGGCCACATGCTTTACTTAACCACTTCCCGTCCGGCCCGTGTATTTAAACGACCAGACGGTGGCAGTGCAGGGGCGGGTGGCGGTTTATAAACGGCCTCCCCGCACCCTGCTTGTGCGTTCTCCCTGGGAGTGCGCAGCACCGCGATCTGGTGCCCGCTGTGTGTGTTTGTTCGGGTTCCGGGGGTGGTTGTTGGTCTTTGGAGGCGGCACTTATTTTGAAGCTAAAGATAATGGTTTGGGACCCATCGGCAGTATGGTGTGTCCGGGGGCATTCCAGTTAACCAAGGTTTAACTGGAAGGTGGTGGTTCTGCACTGCGGATGGTATGTTTTCTCTCCGTTCCGGTGCGTTGCGGCTGGAGGCCTAGTTATAATATAGGTTCCACAGGAGAATATCGGTTTTGGTTTGGTGCTTTTGAAGACCAACAACTTCTCCTATATGTTTCTGTTTTAACCACTTCCCGACTGGCCATTGTATATAAACGGCCGGACGGTGGCACTGCAGGGTAGTTGTATAGAAACGGCCTCCCTGGGAGCGCGCAGCACCGCGATCCGGTGCCCGCTGTGTCCTCCGGACACAGTGGAACACCGATCCTCGGACGGGACCTCTGTACGAGGTCCCGATCATGTGATCACTGATTGGCCAATCAGTGATCACATGCAGATTAGTAAGCAAGATGTCACTTCTGACATCATTGCTTACTACATGTGAAATCTGTGAATGATCACAGAGGTCACATGGTACAAGGCTATTCACAACAGCCTTGTACCATGTGACAAGCTGTGACCAATCACAGCTCACACAGTATATCTCAATGGCTGCAAGAATGCAGCCAGAGAGAAGGAGAAATGATTGCTTTTACAGCCTTTATAAGTGTAAAAGCAATCAGTATAAAAAAAAAATCTTCATCACCCCACAAGTAGTACAGTGTCACCATGGTGACACTGTACTGCTAGTGTGACAGTATGTAAAAAAAACATAATCATAGAAAAAAATAAAATGTAAAAAAAAATTTAATTTTTTTTTTTTTGTACTAAATAGACAACTGGATAAGTTTTATTATGAAATAATATTTATTTGCAAAACACTTTTATTCTACATTTTTGGACTTTTTCATTTATATAGCAAAAAAAATAAAAATCCCAGTGGTGAATAAATACCACCAAAATAAATCTTTATCTGTCTCAAACAAATTGCTAAAAAATTCATATGTTCATGTGTTGCATGACCGCACAATTGTCATGCAAAGTGTGATAGCGCTGAAAGCTGAAAATTGGCTTAGACAGGAAGGGGGTGAAAGTGTCCAGACTTGAAGTGGTTAAAAGTTAACAAACATGTGCCGAGCATGCACCCTGTGTGCTCCCGGATTATTTACCTGCACCTTACAGAAAAGTCCAGATCACTACTTGTGATCGGGACCTTTCAAATCATGTTACCGCTGTGACAACCAATCACGGCGGTCACATTTCCCAGAGCCCCATCTCCCGACGTAACAAACCCCTAAAAGGGCCGGGAGGCATCATATGATGACTAGTCACAATGGCGAGTGTCCTGCCCGGCCATCCATCTGCTATAGGCCAGGCGGGAAGGTGTTAAATTTCTTGGTTTTATGCAACTCCTACACTTAGAGTGGCGCCACCACTTTTAAAACACTACAGGGTACCTTCACCATTGATAACTTAGGGGTTTATATTTTTTTAAATATTGACTTTAGTAAGCAGAGACTCTTTCTCTGATGTTCCTGGAATTGATGAATGTCACACGATTTGTTTAGAAATTCTCAATCTTTTAAATATTTGAACAAGAAGTTATCGTTCTCTCCCCTAGGTTCTGCAAGCCTCTCTTCGCTCCCACATTGGGGTGGTGCCTCAGGACACAGTGCTGTTTAATGATACTATTCGGAATAATATCCGCTATGGGCGTGTCAGCGCCAGCGACGAGGAGGTGGAGCAAGCAGCAATTGCGGCCGATATTCACGAACGGATACTCTCCTTCCGTGATGGTGGGTGAATGACGGTAATCGTTTACAGGTTTAGGAAGGGCTCTGCGTGTTTTTAAAATGCATAGAACTGGGAGGAGAGGTTATAATAACAGAAGCTGAAAGAATCAATAATACGGATGTGACTTGACGTGCGATTTGCATGCTATGCGATTTGCAAATCGCATGTCAAGTCGCACCCTGTTGTCCGCAATTACAGCGGTCATATCGGCACGGTTATTATTATACAGGATTTATATAGCGCCAACAGTTTGCTCAGCGCTTCACAATATAACAGAAGACAATACAGCAACAATACAGTTCAATACAAGAGGGTTAGGAGGGCCCTGATCCTGGGAGCTTACAATCTAAGAGGGAGGGGCTAGTGGTACAAAAGGTAGTAACTGTGGGGGATGGACTGCTTGGAAGAGTAGAAGATTCCAGTATTAGCTGAGGGCAGGATAGGCTTCCCTGAAGAGAGAGGTTTTCAGAGATCGCCTAAAAGTCAGCAGAGTAGGCGATAGTCTCATAAATTGGGGTAGAGAGTTCCAGAGGATGGGGGAAGCTCTGGAGACGAGCATGGGAGGAGGAGACAAGGGAGCTAGAGAGCAGGAGGTCTTGCGAGGAGCGGAGAGGACGGTTTTGGTGATATTTAGAGACAAGATCGGTGATGTTCCGACTTGGTCGGAGCCGCACCAATTTCTGAAGTAGTACATGCACTTCTTTTGGTGCGATTTGCATAGACATCTGCGTCAGATGTCTTGCAAATCGCACCTGAAATCGGCATGTCCCCAAATTTGACATCGTATGATTGCACTGTAATGTGAGCCATACATGGTTCGAATTCCGAACGATTTTCTTACGAAAATCGGACCTAAGAATAATCGGACGATTTTCGCTCTGTTAGTGGGGCGATGGCATCGGCCGATTTTTGTGGTTCCTCCCTGTTTCGTTTATCGGGCATGCTGGAAAATTTGTGAAAAACGACCGATTTTCGAAATCATTGGTGGCACCATCGGATTACAGAACGAACGACGTTTCTTTCGGACGAAACATCGTTTGGAATTCAAACCATGTATGGCCTGCATTAGTCGCACAATTTCAAAGCCGGGCTTGATGTGATCGGGGGGGTTAGTAAAGCAGTAGAGCTTCCAGCAGGTTTTTCCTGCAAGCTGCTATGTCATTACAGGGCACAGTAATGGTGTATTGGTTGGCAGGAGGAACCACAAATCCCAGCATGGACAAAGCACTCGATGGAAGTATCAGGTAGCAGTGGTGCAGGGGAGGAGTTGTATGTACACTAGCAATTCTATCACTGGGGGGGCAAATCACAGGCACCAGGATCACTAAATACACCTCTCACCTACTCTGATCACATCACTGGCTGAAACGCTGGAGAATCATGCCAGCCAGCGACAGAATATAGGACCTGAGGGGCCCTGTAGTGTTCCTCTCCTTTGGACCACACTCACTAACGGATTCAGTTTTAGTATCCCAAGAGACGGGTGCAGATTCCGGGGACGTGTTTGTTTTATATCTTCCTTTTTCTGTCTGCAGGATACGACACACAAGTCGGGGAACGGGGTCTGAAGTTAAGTGGTGGAGAGAAGCAACGAGTCGCCATTGCACGAACCATTCTAAAGGGGCCACAAATTGTCCTTCTAGATGAGGTGATTCTGGGCTATCATCATCCATTTTTCACCCAAGGATTGTAGGACTAACCTGCCCTCAGGGCTGCTGTTAGAAACCACAGGGCCCCATACAGCCAACCTTGCAGAGCTCTCCCCCTTTACTATACTTCAGTTATGAATGAACACAGAGAGTGATCAGTACAGATTCAGGAAAGGAAGGGGATAATAAATGTGACATATTTATGGGCAGCACAGTGGCTAAATGGTTAGCACTTCCGCCTGGCAGTACTTGGGTCGCTGGTTCCTGCCTGGAGTTTGCATGTTCTCCCTGTGACTGCGTGGGTTTCCTCCGGGGACTTCGGTTTCCTCCCACACTCCGAAAAACATATTGGTAGGTTAATTGGTTCCTTTCTAAATTGTCCCTAGTATGTGTATGTATGAATGTAAGTTAGGGACCTTAGATTGTACACCCCTTGAGGGTCAGGGACTGATGTGAATGTATAATATATATGTAAAGTGCTGCATAAATTGATGGCGCTATATAAGTACCTGTAATAAATAAATATTTACTGGGCCCTTCCCCCACTCTCCATCCTGAAGGATCCTATTGTGTGCTGGTTTCTTCTTCTCTCCCTCCCACCGGCTTTTAGATGCTGCAGAGAAAGTCATACAGGGGATTGGATCCAGTAGTTGCCCTCCCGCTGCACCCATCACCCTCCCTGTGCACCATACATTTCTCCGTGCTGCCGGCTTCCCTCCTCTCCTTCCCACCAACAGCTGCAAGCGCATAATCGGATCCGTCAGGATGGAGGGTGGGGAAGGGCCTGGTAAATTTGTCACATTTAGCAGCCTTCCTCTCAGGCTTATGAATGGTTTGCACCTTGTGGTGAACCCTCTGTATTTGCTCTCGTGAAGTCTTCTCTTGATTGTTGACTTTGACAATCATACGCCCACCTCCTGGAGGGTGTCCTTCACTTGTCTGGATGTTGTGAATGGGTTTTTCTTTACCATAGAGAGGATCCTGCAATCATCCACCACTGTTGTCTTCCGTAGACGTCCATGCCTTTTTATGTTGCTGAGCGCACCAATGCATTCTTCTTTCCTCAAAATGGACCAAACTGTTGATTTGGCCACTCCTAATATTGCTGCGATCTGTCTGACTGGCAACTCATGGGGCCCCCGGGCAATAGGGGATCATGGGACCCCTGTGTCCTTGCCCAAACTCAAAAAAGCCTATTAAATAGGTACCAGGGGCATCTCATGGGGCCCCCTACTGACCCGGGCCCTCAGGCAGTGCCCGAGTTTCCAAATGGTCAGTCTGCCCCTGCTCTGATGGATTTGTTTTGTTTTGGAAGCATTACAATGGCCTGTCTCACTTGCATGGACAGCTCCTTTGAACGCATGATGTAGGTTCACAGCAATAGATTCCAAATGCAAATACCACACTTAGAATCAACTCCAGACCTTTTACCTGCTTAATTGATGATTAAATAACGAAGGAGTAGCCCACACCTGGCCATGAAACAGTTTTTGATTCAATTGTCCAATTACTTTTGGTCCGTTCAAAAAGGGGGGTTGGCTACTCTTAAGAGCTGTAATTCCTAAACCCTTCCTCCAATTTGGATGTACATACCCTCTAATTAAACCTGAGATTGTGCACTTTCAGCCCATATCCATTATATAACTATAGCTGGAATATGTTTTGGTAAATACCTGAAAAAAAGTAAAAATGTGGCTGTGTCCAAATATATATGGAGCTATCTGTACATGAGTTAATCCGGCCATACATGGATCAAAATTCAGCCAATTCAGCAGGGAGCAGATGAAATTCCATGCATGTATGGGCAGGTGAATTGTACCCAAGTCAATCCATTGGTCGATTTGGGCACAACCAGCCTATCAGATTATTCTACATGTGATTATTGCCTGTGGCTATAGCCGCTAGCTGTAATCATTGTGTTCTGCCCACTGGGAAGGCTACATACGCCCCCGCCCCCCCCCCCCCCGCTGTCAACACAAAAGCTGCCGGAGGCACCCATATGGAAGAAAAATATATTTGAAATATATTTTAATAATATTCTTCCCAAATATATTGCCATATATTTGAAATGCTACAATTTTGGCCACATTCAATATATTTAAATAAATAAATATTATATATATATATATACACTGCGTGTTGCAATGCGTCTTTATTACAAAATATATGAAAAATATTTTTTAACATACATTTCAAATATACTGTATGTTTTTAAAAATACAAATCTACATTTTTGAAATGCATTTACAACTTTACGTAAAAATATATGTTAGAATTACTTTTTTATATGTTAAAAAAAAGTCTGAAGAATATATTTAAAAAAAATCTATTTCTAAAAATATATATTTTTAAAATATATTCTTCAGATTTTTTTTTTTTATGTATAAAAAGTCATTTTAACATATGTTTTACATATATTTGTAAATGCATTCCAAAAATGTAGATCTGTATTATTAAAGACATACAGTATATTTGAAATGTATTTTTATAAATATATATATATATTTTTTTTAAATATATTGAATACGGCCAAAATTGTAGCATTTCAAATATATTTTTCTTTCATGTGGGCATTTCCCCATCAACACTGGCTGTAGTGGTAGAAAAGAAAATGTAATCATCTATGGGCTGCCTTACAATTTAAAAACACATTTTTCAGAGGACACCCCAAAAGTGGCAGTTGTCCAGGCAACTGCCATGTTATATGTTGTGACAGCAGCTGCTGACCAGTCGTCCATATTGGCAGTAACACCCAGTGCGCTCTGTACTGTGCTCTTCCTCGATTTACTAACGCTGATTTTCACCCGCCTGTTTTTTAGGCCACGTCAGCACTAGATACTGAAACCGAACGCAACATCCAAGCATCTCTGGCCAAAGTCTGCGCCAATCGCACTACAATTGTTGTCGCTCATCGGTGAGACGTGATCTGTTCCTATATCTGTGACATTTGTAGATGGGAGTTTATAGAACAGCTTTGTAGTCTGCTGTTTGTGGTTGGATTGCGGTTTTCAGTTCTGATTATTTTTACTCTTTTATTTCCAGACTCTCCACCGTGATCAATGCAGATCAGATCCTGGTTCTGAAAGAAGGACAAATTATAGAAAGAGGAAGGTAAGGGCAGCACTCTGGCTAATGATAATAGAAGCATTTATTAACCACTTCCTGTCCGGCCCATGTATATAAACGGACAGAGGGCGGCAGTGCAGGGACGGGTGGCCATTTATAAACGGCCTCCCCGCCCCCTGCTTGTGCGTGCTCCCTGGGAGCGTACAGCACCGCGATCCGGTGCCTACTGTGTCCTCCGGACACAGTGGAACACCGATTGTTCTACGGGACCTCTGTGTGAGGTCCCGATCATATAATTATATATTGAGGGGGATGCAGGGAGCGCGCACAAGCATGGGGCGGGGAGGCTGTTTGTAAATGGCCACCCAACCCTGCACTGCCACCGTCCAGCCGTTTATATACGGATGGGAAGTGGTTAATAAAAAAAATTAAAAGCACCACCGCGTCACCCATGAAAAAGTCTTCTTGACATGTTTGGCATCCATCTATTTACTTAAAGCAGTCTCATCTTTTACATTTTGCAAAAAAATTGTTGTTTTGTTTGTATGCAGTAAAATTCATTTTAGTGTGTTTTTGTTCTGAAAATATAAAAAGAAATTGCAATAACCACCATTTTATTCTCCAGGGTCTCAGCTTTCAGAAAATATATCATTTTGGGGTTTTTTTTTAACATATTTGTAAAAAATTTTAAAAAACTGCCCTGGACAGCGAGTGGTCAAATAAATGATTATTTGTGTCCATATGTAGGAGTGGTAGGATGTGATTGGCTGAAATATGTAAATGACAACCTTTGCTTTCCTGTGGTCACTATAGCTAATAAACTGTGTTCTTCTTGCTTGTAGACATGAGGAGCTCCTCGCTAAAGGAGGCATCTACGCAGGAATGTGGCAGAAGCAGCAGAGCAGCAATGAGTCCTCCTCTGACTCCGATACCGAGAGGAAAGACAAAACCTCAGAGAAACTGCAACAGCCCAAGCCGGCTCTAAGGAAACCTCACTAGACAGCAGCGTAATGCCACTTTGTGCTGCATGGCAGCTGAGGACAATGTTGGGTAGAGAAAACATGGTCCTCCTCAGCATTCTGTATGGAGTGAGTAGATTAATGGCAGTGATCACATCTCCTACTATTATCAGAGGCAGGAAAGGGCTGTGCTGGAGCAAAGCTTTGGTTTTCACAGAACTTGTGTTGGGAAAACACTGCAGTAACCATTATTTCACATTTAGCATCTTGCGGGTTTGCCAAACATGAAATTGGTGTAGCTCTTACGACTCTTCCTGCTAGGACCTGCAGCTCAGCCCAAACACTGCCACCCTTGTGCTCCTTGACCCATTGTAGTGACTTAGGCTGCACAGGGAACTGATATTTCAGTTTTTGGAAGACATTGGCTTGCAGATTCTCTTGTCTGTCAGAGATTCCAGTAGTGACATTTCCTTGCATTGATATGTGTATCTTTAAGTACATCCATCGAAGAACTTGACCATCAACTGGCTTAAAGTGAACATGTGCTACAGGGCAAAGCAACAGGATCACTTAAATGCCCAACCAACCCCAGTTGCTTATACCCACTTTCCCTTCACTGTCCCACTGCTATATGTGCAGAGTGGAGAGAAGAGAGGAAACCCTTTGTAATCTTTAAGTCAATCTAGTTGTAGCTTACTTAGGACTAAAGGCTCTCACCCTGCCCCTGAGGACTCTCTACCCATCCCCTAAACAGCCAGCACTGCATCAGGGGAGGAACGGGTCAGTCACATGCTCTCCAATGCTCAGCAGTACTGAAATTTCTTTTTGCTCCAGGTAACTGAGCAAAGTTGCAGGATAGCGAAGGGAAGGCAAATATTTTTATGAAGAAGGTGAGAACGGGTATTTAGGCAGACCTGTTACTCAGTGTATTCAAAGCACATGTTCAATTTTATATATTGTACGCTACTTGGCCAAAGTTTGTGGATACCTGGCCATCACTACTACTATATGGCCAAATGTATGTGGATATCCCTGAAAGTGATTGCTGTCAGGTATTTCCAGTGAAGGTTATTGTTAATGTTACAGCATACTACAACATTTTAGACTAGTCTTTCTCAACCAGGGCTTCCTGGAACCCAAGGTTTCCCTTAGAGGTAGCTAGTGGTTCCTTAAACAAGGTGCATCTTAGATAAGTTATCACTGACACCAGTGGTCCTTTCCAATATCTGTAAGAGGCATTCTTCATTCTTCTTAAGGGGCCCTTCTCCACTGACCATCAATGCAAATAGGTATTTCCTTTACAGACCACCAATCTAATGGGACCCTTCTCCACTCACCATCAATGTATTGGCACACTTTGCTGACCACCAGTGTTAGGGAGCACTTTACAGACCACCAAGGGAGAACTACAATTTCCACAGTCAGTGTTTCATTTCTAGCTATTACTATTATTCATTTAATTACTATTACCAAAAATAATGCTCAGAACAGCCTTGACTTTCAAATATACGAAACACACCTCATTCCGTTTTTTTTTTGTTTTCTTTTACTTTATCACGATAATGTCCCTTGAATGATAGGTATAATCTGACATGGATTTTCTGAGACCTGAATGTTAAAAAAAGGTTGAGAAAGGCTGCTTTAGACAATTGCCTGCTTTCAACCTTGTGGGAAAAGTCTGAGGAAGGTCCTTTCCTGTTCCAGCAAGGCTATGCCCCTTTGTACAAAGTCAGCTCAATTAGATATGGTTTGATGAGTTTGGTGTGAAGGAAAGTGTCCTGCACAGAGCCCTGACCTCAACCCTACTGAACACCTTTGGGATGAATTGGAATGAGTCAGGTCTTCTCAACCAACATCTCCATAAAGACATGGTTTGATGAATTTGAATTGAGGGTCTCAAGTGGCCTCCATAGGGCCCCTGATCTCAACCCTACTGAAGACCTTTGGGATGAATTGGAACACTGATAGTGAGCAGGGGTGGACTGACCATTTGGAAACTTGGGCACTGCCCAAGGGCACGGGGTCAGTAGGGGCCCCATGAGATGCCCCTGGTACCTTTTTCATAGGCTTTTTTGAGTTTGGGCAAGGACACAGGGGCCCCATGATCCCCTATTGCCCGGGGGCCCCATGAGTTGTCAGTCCGCCCCTGATAGTGAGCCAAGTCTTTTCATCCGACATCACTACCTTACCTTACAAATGCTTTTTTGGCTGAATGCACGCACATTTCCCCAGACATCCTCCAAAATCTTGTTAAAAGCTTTCCCAGAGAAGTTGGGGGAAGTAGACTCCATATTGTAGCCCATGGTTTTGGAATGGGGTATCCAAAAAGTTCATAAAGGTGTGATAGTTAGGGGTCTACAAACTTTGGGCTATATAAAGTATATAACCACTGTAAAGGATTGGAAATGGTGGTGGAATCTCTAAAGTCTATAAATATGACTCTGCCAGTAACCACACAAAACTGAAAAATTAAGTTTTGGGCATCCTTTAGTTTTAAAATGATGAAAGGCTACTATAAGGTGCAGGTCCTGGCACGACATTTCTGCAGGCTACTCAAAATCAGATTTTGCTTAGATTTGATCTGTCAGATTAGCATAATTTAAAAACCTCTGTGTATTGTGAGGGCCTACCTGATTCGATCTATTTGAATGGATTGTGTTGGCGGGCCAATACACTACATATCTATAACAGAATCTGTCTGTGAGCTGCTAGTTTAGGGCTCATGTAGATGGGTGTGACATTGCTCAAATGTGGGAGTTTGGGTGCGAAACTCAGCAAAGGTTGCACTCGACCCACTTTGCATTTGATGTGCATTTCAAACATAAGAAACCAACTCACTCTGCATGAGCACTCATGGGTGCAAAAGCCTCTGTGATCTCAGGGTTCAAGATTTTAGCTCGCTCTTTTTTTAATTCAGGATTTGTATAATGATACGGGTGCTTTGAATAGGGACATAATTCTATTTTATTTAACAGTGGGCCTCATGGAAAATAGTGAATTTAGTGAAGGTGTCCGTGTTGTCCTTAGCAAAGGATTAGTTGCTTTAATCTGGTTGTTATGGACTTCATGCATTTTAAAATCATCCAAATTTGAGATCATCCAAATTTCTTTTGATGTTTTATCCAAGGCCCTGCATTGTGTATTTGTGGACAAGAACACTGACAAGATAATATTTAAAATGCACTGACACTAATAAATGAAATTGTTTAATAAGCGTCCGATATTTGCCTGTGTTTTTTTTTAAATTGACTTTCTTGTAGAACTTTGGTCAACATCCCTGGGCAGATGGGGGAATAAGTGACACATGTAGAGGGTATGGGGGGGATCAGAGCGAGGTGATGGGACCCAGCAATTAGTGTCCAGCTCTCCCACCAGCTCACATTCCAAAGTCTGGACAGCCAGAGGCAGCCAACAGCGGGCAGCGTGGCCCGAGTACCAGTTAGCATACAGTGCCCAGTGGAAGGTGAGTGCCGACCCTATCCAGCTAATCCTTTCATTGACTTCCTGAAAAATTCTCTTGGCCCTGTATATGTATGTATATATGTGTATGTATGTATGTGTATATATATTTATATTTTGTAAATATCCCCTCTTCCCATGCGCTCTATGCACTCACCAGTTAAAAAAAAAGTCTACTGTCATAAATATTTTACTCTTTTTCAGGGTTTTACCCGTTTATGTTGCAGCTCACATCCTATGCTTATTACAAGTCCCCTAAGTGATATAATATTTTAAAGACAGATTCTCTTTAATGAGATATGAGGGGGGCACCTCACCTGCTTTCCATTGAAGCCAATAGAGCATTTGTGCACATACACGCAAATACAATAGAAATAAAACATGTCTGCGCTCAAATCCAAATAGCTTTACACACACAGTATATATACGCCATCAGGTGCCACATGAATACCAAGAAAATCTCAATCAACCCTCTGTACACTGTACACAGCCTTACACATTTTTAGCAAACTTTGTATATAAACAAGGATTTGTAGTTCACATGCATTGCAAGATGTGTTTAAGTTGGCCAACTGCTTCAAAGTAATCCCTCTCTGGCCAGTCCCTACTCTACTCTGCAAAATGAAAATAGCAATTGCACCATAATAGGTATCGTTGCCAATGTCAGTGTGAGAGCAATAATTCTAGGATCATAATATATCATTAACTCTAAACTTATAACCTGAAAAGTCTTTGAATGGTTCATCTATAGACATTATGGTCAGTTTGTTGCCATTTCACAGGCGTGTGCATTTTTAAATCTTGACATGTGTGGTCTCTATTCACTTTGCACAGCTTCATCTTTTATATTTTACCAAAACAATGTGGATGTTATATTGTGTTTGTGTGCACTGATATTCATTTTAAAGTATTTTTTCCTAAACATTTGTGTTTGATACACAGCTACGCAAAATAATTGCAACAGTCACCATTTTATTCTCCAGGGCCTCTGCTTTCAGAAAAATATATAACGTTTGGGGGTTCTAAGTCATTTGCTAGCAAAAAATGCCCGATGTTAATGTGTGTGAAAAAATTGCCCAAGACAGGAAGTGGTTAAAGCCAGCATGGATTGATTTTCCCCCGCCAAGCTGCGGTTTGAAAACTACAGCTGGGGTGCTGCTGTGCAGAACACTGCAAGATGTTAAATCAATCTACTAATATTGAATACATTTTTAAAAATCTTTGTTATATGACTTATGACATGCATAAACATATGAAATAAATGCATAGTTGGGGTTCTTCTTGAAGTGCTTCCTTTGGTCCTAGCAGCATTTTAATGTTCTTCTTAAAGCAGTTGTAAGACTTTGTTTTTTGTTTTTTTTTTTAAATAATAACGATGTTATACATGAGTGCTCTGTGCAAAAGTATCGCACAGGGTGGCCCCGAACCTTCTTTTTGGGTCCCACACCGGCAATCCTGATTCCTCCTCTTCTCTGCGTGCCACCATAGAAAGCCACTATGGTTGCTCATGTACAGACTCGCTCCTGAGCTGGATTATGTGCATCCAAAGACACGCGTCCCCCGCTTTCTTCTCATTAGATTTGATTGACACTTCCCTCCTGTCTGACCCTCTGGTTTGCACCAATCCTGCAACCCGCACAGGAATGGCAATCCTAGGTCTTGACAAGGAGCTTCTAACAGAGCTGACTTCACCTTCCGCTCAAGCTCTAAAATTGTTTTAGGTTTTCTTCACCTTCTGTCCATATGATGAAAATATCATCAATATACAGTTGCATTCAAAATAATAGCAGTGTGTTGAAAAAAGTGAATAAAGCTCAAAATCCTTCTAATAGCTTTTATTTCCATCCACACAAATGCATTGGGAACACGACACATTCTATTCCAAATCAAAACGTGAAGAAAAATATATCAAAGTTGTGTTGTTCCTTTCAAAAAATGGAAGAAAAGTGAATATTAGACGGTTCAAAAAAATTGCAGTGCTGGTATTCTTCTTTACAAACTCAAACATTCACTATATAAACTGAAAAATGTTTGAAGATTTTGCTTTCCTTTGAATGACTTCATGAATATTTGGTTGTAGTCGCACTGTTTCTGAGAACTGCTGTACATCTGTGTTGCATGGAGTCACCCAACTTCTGGCCCCTGTGATCAGGTATTCCAGCCCAGGATGATTGGACCACATTCCACAGTTCTTCTCTATTTCTTGGTTTTGCCTCAGAACCGTTATTTTTGATGTCACCCCACAAGTTTTCTATTGGATTAAGATCCGGGGATTGGGCTGGCCACTCCATAACGTCAATCTTGTTGGTCTGGAACCAAGATGTTGCACGTTTACTGGTGTGTTTGGGGTGGTTGTCTTGTTGGAACACCCATTTCAAGGGCATTTACTCTTCAGCATAAGGCAGCATGACCTCTTCAAGTATTCTGATGTATTCAAACTGATCCATCATCCCTGGTATGCGATAAATAGGCCCAACACCGTAGTATGAGAAACATCCCCATATCATGATGCTTGCACCACCATGCTTCACTGTCTTCACAGTGTACTGTGGCTTGAATTCAGTGTTTGGGGGTCGTCTGACAAATTGTCTCCGCCCACTAGACCCAAAAAGAACAATCTTACTTCCATCAGTCCACAAAATGTTGCGTCATTTCTCTTTGGGCCAGTTTGTAACCTCTTCAGCACATGTCTTTTTTCCAACAGTGGGACTTTGCAGGGGCTTCTTGCAGATAGCTTGGCTTCACATAGGCGTCTTCTAATTGTAACAGTCCTCACAGGGAACGTCACACCTTCTTTCATCTTCCTGGAGCTGATTGTTGGCTGAGTCCGCACCATTTTGGCTATTCTATCCATTTGAATGGTAGTTTGTCGCTTTCTTCCACGTCTTTCAGGTTTTGGTTGCCATTTTAAAGTATTTGTGATCATTTTAGCTGAGCAGCCGATCATTTTCTACACTTCTTTATATGTTTTCCCCTCTCCAATCAACTTTTTAATCAAGGTACGCTGTTCTTCTGAACAATGTCTGGAACGACCCATTTTCCTCAGAATTTCAGAGAGAAATGCACTGTAACCAGCATGTCCAACATTTGCTGCCTTCCTTCCTTAAATAAGGGCAATAATTGCCACCTGTTTGTCAAAGAATGAATGACCTCACTAATAGAACTCCACACTGCTATTATTTTGAACACGCCCCTTTCAATTAGTGATTCAATGACACAGAATCAGCAGCATGCATGTCATGACTGTTGGGTCTGTTGGATTTCTATTACTCTACTACACCTGCTAGGAAATTATTTGCCATGTAGAAATATCATTTCTACCAAAAACAGTGATTGATCCGGTTAGTGATGTCTGACTGCTATTATTTTGAACACAACTGTATATCAATATATAAAGCATGGAACAAACACCATACAGATACTATCGCTATATTGATGATATTTTCATCATATGGACAGAAGGTCAACACTTTTCATCCATCAATCAAACTAAAAATGAAATACTCAAACACACATGTCAACTTCCTAGACATCACAGTATACATCAAGGATGATACGCTTCACACCTCAATATATAGGGAACCCACTGACAGATGCAACTACCTCCACAGTTCCAGCTTCCACCCCCAACACACGAAACGTGCCATCATACACAGTCAGGCCATTAGATACCACCGAATATGTTCTGATCCAAGAGACAGAGATACACATCTCGGGACACTAGCAGACTCCTTCCATAAGAAAGGTTACAAGGACAAAACTATGAACACCGACATAAACACAGCCTTGAGAACCCGAAGGGAAAATCTACTTCAGTACAAAGAGAAAAAAAACAAACAACTGTGTAGCTCTAGTATCATGTTTATTATTAATATTTAATAATGGCGGCCACACAAAATATTGTCACTTTGAGCCCAATTTGGACCTTGTCACGTAGGGGTGGATTCACTTTTGTTGCCAGCAGTTTAGACATTAACCACTTGCCCTCCAGAGGATTTACCCCCCTTAATGACCATGCCTCTTTTTGCTACTCAGCGCTGCACTAATTCAACTGGTAATTGCGCGGTCATGCAATGCTGCACCCAAACTAAATTTACGTCCTTTTTTTCCACACAAATAGAGCTTTCTTTCGGTGGTATTTGATCACCTGTGCGCTTTTTATTTTTCACGCTATAAAAAAAAGACCGAAAATTTTGAAGAAAAATTATATTTTTTACTTTCGGCTATAAAAAAAAAAAATATATAGTAAACTCAAAGTTAGTTATAAATTTAGGCTAAAATGGATTCTGCTCCATGTTTTTGGAAAAAAAAAAAATCCCAGTAAGTGTATATTGATTGTTTTGTGTGAAGTTATAGCGTCTACAAACTATGGGAGAGATACTGCAATTTACGTCTTTTTTTTTTTTTGCTATACAGCGCTGCGCTAGTTTACCTGACAATTGCGCGGTCATGCAATAAGGTACATAAATCAAATTTATGTCCTTTTTTTCCACACAAATAGAGCTTTCTTTTGGTGGTATGTGATCACTTGTGCTCTTTTTATTTTTGGTGCTATAAACAAAAAAATTTGAAAAAAAAAATCTCACAGTACACAGGACATGGAAATGCAATTATTTTACTAAATATAAATTGCTAAATACCTTTTCTGATCAGCAGTTAGAGCAGTCTTGTGACTTCCATCAGTGTCCAGCAGAGCACTACCCAAAGCTTGTAGGGGAGTTTACTTTCTGCTCTAGGAAGATGCAGAACCCCTGACCTCTGTCTGGACAGTGGTGATTGGCCCTATGCTGATCACATGCACTCTCCCAAGAAAAAAACAACTCTCTAGCAATACACATCAAACTGAGCACGTGCAAAATGCCTACAGTTCAGTCTATCTAATCAGGAGATAAGAGGTGGTCACTTGAAAAAGGGAAAAAAAAGGGGAGGAACAGAGAAGACAGGATCAAACAGCCTTTTTACACAATGCGGAGGATTAACCCCTTAGGTTCCACAGTGAGTATAACAAGCATGCTGTACTGTATAAACAGACTGATTTTACTGTTGTGGGTTTAGTAACACTTTAAAGCCAACTGAACTTTTAGTTTCAATCAGCCAAATACATTTTAGATGCATAAAAACAAAATGTCTGACAGTTTGTTTCCTTTAAAAATCAGCCACAGTGAGTAAAAAAAAAAGCCTGTTCCCTGCCAGCATGTTGTAGAGTAGGTTCCTTGCTCTCTGTGGGGAACCATTTATTTCTGCAGAGGTCCAGCCTATCCCTGCTGAGTCTGAGCTCTCCAATCATTTGGGATATGAGCTTTGCTGATTGCAGAGCTATAGGTTGAAATCACTGGAGGCATGTCAGACCTCTGCAATGAGACCATGTCTCTGCAGCAGCCAACAGGCTTTTCTACTCAGGCTGTGGCTGCTTTAGAAAAAAAACAAAAACTGTAAAAGACACTGTTTTGTTTCAATGCATCTGGAAAGTACTTTGCCTTTTTTTAACCTGAAGTTTAATTTATGAAGAGAGTCTATGTTAGCCAAATAAATGCAAAGCACCAGACAGTAACCACAAATAATCTGCACTTTTTTCAAACACTTTATTATTTGCCAGTCAATTACAACAAATCAGGTATATTAGTAAACCCTGCAGCTATTATTTTTTGCTCGCTTGTACTGCTGATCTATAGCACTCAGCATTTCCTCCATACAGCAGTGTCAAGTGGCATCCCTGATCTGCATGGTACCCGAGCTTGCTTCTAGTTAGCTCATTGGGATAACAAATGAAAAAAAGGAATCTCTAGAAACGTTTAGATTTGCATCCTCCTTTTAACACTGAAAAACATACAGAGAAACGAGGGAGTTTAAAAAGACCAGAGCAGACGAATTTAGTTTATTGCCCAGATTAAAGCTGGACTTCAGAGATGAACGCATATTTTCTAATACAAAAGTCATGTGTTCTCGTTGGATCTCTGTGAGCTTTGTGTATTTCTTCCAGATCTGGGCAGTAATCCAGTGCGAGACTTCCTGTAATAAAGACCGCTCACTGCTGCCCTCTCTCCTTGTGCAGGAGGACTGGTCTGGTCTCCACCCCCTACTGTAGTTTTCTACAGACAGCTTTTAGTAGGTGGGTCCTGCTGAGCCCCTCCCACAGCTCTTCTCTCTGCACAGGTTGTGTACAGCACAGTGATGATGTCAGAGTCACCTGTACACGGTAATATCTGGTTTTGTAAAGGTATTTAATGCACATAAAAGATGGAATGATAACCTTTATGGCTGTTGAGAAATATATTGAAATGAAAATTTTTTTTTTTCCTGGAGTTCCTTTTTAGGGCTGGTTCCCACCATAGAAACAGTCTGGATGAGTTCCTGGCGTTACGTTTTAGGACTGGTTCACATTCTAGAAACAGTCTGGATTAGTTCCTGGCGTTACGTTTTAGGACTGGTTCACATTCTAGAAACAGTCTGGATTAGTTCCTGGCGTTACGTTTTAGGACTGGTTCACATTCTAGAAACAGTCTGGATGAGTTCCTGGCATTACGTTTTAGGACTGGTTCACATTCTAGAAACAGTCTGGATTAGTTCCTGGCGTTACGTTTTAGGACTGGTTCACATTCTAGAAACAGTCTGGATGAGTTCCTGGCGTTACGTTTTAGGACTGGTTCACATTCTAGAAACAGTCTGGATGAGTTCCGGTTCATTTTTTTCTCTCTCTTTTGCCTTCAACTTAAATAAGGACATGTGCATTCTGGCGTGTTCCAGTGCATTTTACTGCGTTCCAATACAGTTCAGTGCAGAAAAAAAATGCAGCATGTTCTACTGTTTTACTGGAACAGACCACACAGGTGTGAACTAGGCCATTGGAAACCATGTAACCGCCTGTCAATGCATTTTTGATGCAGATAACAAAAAAAAACGCACAGGACTGCATGTAATGTGAACTGGCTCTTAAAATCAAATATATAATAATATTGTCTTTTAGGACCCTTGCATCTGTATAATGATTTTTGTTTTTTTGCATATGTATTCAAGATAAAAAAAATTTTTTTTTTACACCTCCATAAGACAGATGTGTATTTGGTAGAATCTGAGCAGTAGTGTGATGCAAACTAGTGAACATCTGACCGCCATTAAAAGCATTGAACGCAGCATTCAGCTCTACACTCCTGCTCGCCTCTGCAAAAGTTATGCCAAGCACATGTCCTGTGATCGATCATGTTTCATTCTCCCGGGTGCTCGGAGATATACATTTCAGTCTGTATATACCAGAAAGTGCGGACAATGTAACAATATATATGTATACTATCAGCTAGGACAACAGATGGGGCTGTCTGATTTTCTTCCAGTTAAAATGCTTACATCCTATTTCACTTCAGTTTCCTTGAAAAGGTTTTTTCAGCCCCGTATCCATTAGTGGCGATCGATCGATGAACTGCAAATTGATTGGAATGTCTGACACAAGAACCACTCGATTCTTTGCCTTAGGTTCCTTCATTTCTGGGTCTGGCAGCACCTGGAATTGCCGGATCATCTGGAGATGCAAAGAAAATTGTTACCGAGACATGAAAGTGGAACTCCAGCAAAAAAAATGTTGTATCAGATAGAGCTGGATAAGGCTTTTATAACTTGCAGTGGGAACACAGGACAGAAAATGAGGGAAATCTTCACAACAGAGTTACAGACATACACTATATTGCCAAAAGTATTGGACCATCCCTCCAGATCATTGGTTTGTTCCAATCCCCTCCATGGCCACAAATGTATACAATCAAGCCCCTAGGCATGCAGACTGCTTCTACAAACATTGGTGAAAGAATGGGTCGCTCTCAGGAGCTCAGTGACTCCAAGCGTGGTCCCGTGATAGGTGGCCACCTGTGCAATAAGTCCATTTCCTGGTTACTAAATGTTCCACGCTCAACTATTAGTGGGATTATAAGTGGAAGCAACAGCAACTCAGCCACCAAGTGGAAGGCCACGTAAAATGACAGAGCGGGGTCAGCGCATGCTGAAGAGCACAGAAGTCACCAACTGTCTGCAGAGTCAATAGCTAAAGACCTCCAAACTTGGTGTGGCCTTCAGATTAGCACAACAACAGTGTGTAGAGAGCTTCATGGAATGGGTTTCCATGGCCGAGCAGCTGCATCCAAGCCTTACATCACCAAGTGCAAAGCGTCGGATGCCGTAGTGTAAAGCATGTCACCACTGGACTCTAGAGCAGTGGAGACGTGTTCTCTGGAGTGACCAATCACGCTTCTCTGGCTATCTGATGGCCGTGTCTGGGTTTGGTGGTGGCCAGGAGAACGGTACTTGCCTGACTGCATTGTGCCAAGTGTAAAGTTTGGTGGAGGGGGGATTATGGTGTGGGGTTGTTTTTCAGGGGTTGGGCTTGGCCCCCTAGTTCTGTGAGGCAGGGAAGGAGCGGCCCAGCCAGAAGGCCTGGTAGCAGCTACCGACCCCACCAGCAGCCACAATACTGACATTGCTGCTGTCCAAAGGTGTTTCTGTTGCTCTTTCATCCAGTATGAGGGTGCTCTAATATAGGAGGTGTGTTACTGGCCAGATTACCAGGTAAAAGCAGAGAAGAAAAAGCAAAAAAAAGGAAAAAAAAAATTTAACACCCACCACATCTAAGGAATATATTATATATTTGGTTTTAATATATTATATATTTGGCTTTAATATCGCTTTAAAGCAGGGTTCTCCAAACTTTCTAAACAAAAAGGGCCAGTTTACTGTCCTTCAGACCTTAGAGGGGCCAGATTGTGGCCAGCGAGGAAAGAAAAAGTCTCAGGGCCAACATCAGGAAGAGTAAACAAGGTCTCAGGTGTGGTGTTCAGTTGCATAGTGCGTGTGGTGAGTAGCAGAGGAGTAGTGCCCTATCAGTGCCATCACTGGAAGGAATATTGGTCCATCATTGATGTTAGTGGATGGAATAGGGCCCCATCATTGATATTAGTGGATGGAATAGGGCCCCATCATTGATATTAGTGGATGGAATAGGGCCCCATCATTGATATTAGTGGAAAGAATAGTGTCCCATTGCTCGTGCCAGTTGGGGGGGAATTATTATTATTATACGGTATTTATATAGCGCTAAAAGGTTTGCTCAGCGCTGTACATTATAGTGGGGGACAGTACATGAGACAATACAGTAACAATACAAAACACGGGTTCAAGGGCCCTGCTCTTTCGAGCTTACAATCTAGGAGGGAGGGGATAGTGGTACAGGAGGAAATGGCTGTGGGGGATGGAGTGGTAGGAGGAGTGGAGGAGTACAGCAGTTAGGTGAGGGTGGGGTAGGCTTCCCTGAAGAGATGGGTTTTCAGGGTGCGCCTAAAGGTGAGGAGGGAAGGTGACAGTCTGATGGATTGGGGTAGTGAGTTCCTGGAGAAGTCCTGCAGTCGGGCGTGGGAGGTGGAGACCGGGGAGCTAGAGAGTAGGAGGTCTTGTGAGGAGTGAAGGGTATGTGTTGGGTGGTATTTGGGAATCAGGTCGGTGAGGTAGTTAGGGGCAGTATTATGAATGGCTTTGTACATCAGTGTTAGTAGTTTGAATTTAATGTGTTGGGCAATCGGGAGCCAGTGGAGGGAATGACAGAGGGGGGTGGCAGAAGCGAAGCAGTTGGTAAGGTGGATGAGTCTGGCCGCTGAGTTCAGGATAGACTGAAGCGGGGATAGTCTGTTATGAGGTAGGCCGGTGAGAAGGGAGTTGCAGTAGTCCAGACGTGAGATAATAAGGGAGTGAACGAGTTGTTTAGTGGTGTCTGGGGTTAGGAACGGACGTATTTTGGAGATGTTGCGGGGGTGGAGCCTGCATGAGTTTGCCAATGATTGGACATGGGGTTGGAAGGAAAGGTTTGAGTCTAGAGTGACACCTAGGACTTTGGCTTGTGGGGTGGGACTGATGGTGGCGTTGTTGGTCGTGATGGAGAGAGAAGGAGGGGGGGCGTGGGCTGGGTGGAAGATTAGGAGCTCGGTTTTGGAAAGGTTCAATTTGAGGAAATGGAGTGACATCCAGTCTGATATGTCGTTCAGCAGGTGGGTGATACGGGCGGAGACTGAAGGGGTGAATTATGCCCCACTTTGGTGCCAGTGTTAGGAATAATGCCCCAAGGGCCAGATAAAGGCTAGCAAAGGGCTGCATCTGGCCCTTGGGCCGCAGTTTGGAGACCATTGCTTTAAAGGGTTAGTTCACCTGTTAAGAAAAAATGAAAAAGAAAAAAAAAAAAGGTAAAACAAACACTCTAAGCCACAGGTGTTAAACTGGCGGCTCTCCAGCTGTTGCTCCCATGAGGCATTGCAAGATTGACAATTACAAGCACATGACCCCCAAAGGTAGAGGCATGATTGGACTTGCAGTTTTGCAATAGCTGGAAGGCAGCCAGTTTGACATCCCCCCCCCCCAGTCCCACCAAGGCCCTGCTTTACTTAGCTCTGTGGGTAATAAGTTGTCAGCGCCCACACAGATACCTCCCAACCTTTTGAGATAAGAACGAGGGACACCTATTATCAAATGTATGTATGCATAAGACACACCCCCTTTCAAGAGAATTATACAAAATAAAATATAACTTAGACCCACAAGTGTTTTTTTTTTTTATACACTACCATTCCTTTATACTGATTTTTGAAATTTACAGATGCAGCAATTTAGATGGAAGGTTTAGCACTGGGAAACACTTTATGAAAGATAACAATAGATAAAGCATTTTATATACAAACTATAGCGATCAGACCAAAATGAGGGACAAATGAGCAGGACAGAGGGAACTATGTTCCAAATCAGGGACAGTCCCTCAAAATCAGGGACAGTTGGGAGCTATGCCCACACAGCCAGTGCAGTGGTCTGGGGACCGGAAATGCATTTTCCGCTCCTCCTTTCTGCAGCCCTTCCAGGACAGATCAGACTGATTCTGATGGGTCAGCACTGGGAACAGGACTAGAATCGGTCTGATCTGTCCCCGAAGTCTTGCAGGGAGAAGGGGAAGAAAATGGATTTCAAATCCCCAGACCACTACACTGGCTGCATGGGCACCGACACCTCATTACCCACAGAGGTAAGTGCAGCAGAGACGGAGGGGGGGCATGTAGAGCATTAGTTCACCTTTTCTTATTCTGAAAAGGTGAACTTACACTTTACATACAGGGTACCATAGGAGTGAGGACTTTACTCCCAATAGGTTATACTGTAATATTCTGAGAGTGAAATTAAATGGACATATGGCATTCATACACCAGTATCTGATAGTAGCACACAACTCACCTGAGACAGAGCTAAGTGCATTTCCAGCTCAGCTACCCGACGCCCCAGGCACCCCCTGACCCCATACCCAAAGGGGATAGAGCTAAAGGGGTGATGTTTCCTCTCAAAGCTGCGCAGCCACCTCTGGGGCAGGAACTTGTCAGGTTCAGAGAAGCTGTTCTCATCCCGGGACAGAACATAGTGAGAGAGTACGAATTGGGTCTGAAAAAAAAATTGTACATTGAGAGTGAGCGGTCTGCTGATACTCTTTTTACCATTTACCCTCAAGGATCTCTTCATTAGTGCAGATTGCCTCAAAAAGCATCAAACTCTATAAAAGGAAGGGTTCCCTGTACCCCCCGAAACACAGACTGTTCTTAGAAATGCATAATTGAACATTTTTTTTCTAGATTCATGAAACTTCTGGCCCTCTCATATTTTACTTGAAGCAATAAAAGCCCTTTGATAAAAGTATTTAAAGGCTAAAAGTTTACTTTTCCAACAAGTTCCTTTGCATTCAATGCCCAGTGCATGTCTTGGTATTTTAGGCAGGATGGGGAGCGTCCCTCACACTGGGAGTTTTTCTGACAGGCCTGGGAAAGGCCACACGTATGATTTCAATGAAGCACTGCACGGTGTGTTTTAATATATTGGGGTGCCTGAATGCATTTTTATTGGAAAGGTGAAATTAGTCTTTGCACCAATGAAAGCCAGGCAAGTAGCATTTTCAAAAAGAGGTCATCAGCTGCAGTCATTGTGTATCTACCAGGGGCGGACTGACCATTCGAGCACTCGGGCACTGCCCGAGGGCCCGGGGTCAGTAGGGGGCCCCATGAAATGTCCCTGGTACCTTTTATAGGCTTTGAGTGTAGGCAAGGACATAGGGGCCCCATGATCCCCTATTGCCTGGGGGTCCCATGAGTTGTCAGTCCGCCCCTGGTATCTACCTGCACAAATACCAGGGGGGGTAGTTTGAATTCTAAAAACCATTGTACTGCTGACAGACTCTCGCTTTCTCCACTTTGTCCAAAACAAATATTTTTTTGGCATTGGACTGGCAATTTTTGGTAGCACAAAAGCATAACCAAAAATTACTCATGTACCAGCAATAAAAAGGAAGTCAGGGTATGATTTCACAGTCTCGTGTTGCAGTCTGTGCTGGGACAAGGTCCTATAGCACCCAAGGCAAAAAAAAAAAGGTCAGAGGGCACCCTCCACCCCTTCCAATTAGCTATCACCTTCTCCAGCAGAATATGTTTCAGGTGTTGCCCTCTTGACTGCTGAAGTTCCCAAGGTTATGGTCTCTTCTGCTAGTTGCCTGGTTGGCTGGCCAAATCAGCCCAGAAACACCCAAGGTGAAAACTTCAAAATGCATTTCTTCTCCTTAGCCATTTTTTCCCAGTTCACATTATACAGTATATATTTCCCTAAAGATTTGGATCCCTTCCAATTCCCATTGCATAGCCTCTGGGTAGATGCTTGAATTATTCTGCAGTATGTACAGTGGTACCAGGGGTCAGGGTGGTAACTGCCTAGCAGAGACCAAGCTTAGCAAGAAGAGAGCCTTGTTCCCTATAATATGCTCCTTATTTCCCTTGTAGAACTCCTTTCCATGTATTGGGTGTTCTATGTTTGGAGGAACTTTTTGACACATATCTGTCTGAACATGTACGGACTTTATTATGGATGGATATTTATTGTATCTATGTTTATGTGTGTATTTACACTTTATGTGTGGCATCTCTTGGGGATATTCATATGTGTGTATTTGATGTCATTTTCTTGTTTATATTTTCTTTTCTAAAACGTTTTTACATGTTTTGTAACATTGGAATTGATAGGTTTATCTCCGGGACTCAGGAGTGCTGATTGAGGCACGTTCTTTGATTAACACCTATAAGAGACAACACTTCTGATTCTCTCTTTGTTATGACCAAGCAGGTGACTGTGTGAAACGTGTTACCAGATACCATTGTCCTGGTGCCTTTTGTGTCCTTTTATGCATCAATAAACAAACAATCTTTACTTTTTCATCATACCTCCGGTGTTTGGCCAAACCCTTCTTTTCCATGTGTACCTGGTGACGAGCCAGGGTCTGCACCTGTGTTGGATTTGATTTTGATTGTTTTACCTGAGCGGTATTTCTTTTTTCATTAGAACAGAAGCCAGGCTGGGTAAAGAGGTAGGCAGAAGAGGCAACTGCCTTGGAAACGTCAGCCGGAGGGTGCACAAAAGAGCAAGACCCGAAACCTGTGCTACTGAAGAGGTTCACAGCTAAATGGGAAGGCATGGGGGGGGGGGGGCGCTCTGACTTCTTTGCCTTGGGTGCTGTCATGTTTCACATGACTGTCATATGCCTTTAGGTGTTCTTTGTATTTAGTCTCTGCTCCTCCCTTTCCTTTGGTTTAGTTTATGCTGTATAGATAGCCCTTTCCCAGTAAGGCTTTTCAGCTTCAAGCCTCATGTCATGAAGCAGATCACATTATGATCTTTTGACCTATCCGATGTTCATTGTTGTAAAATTCTCTCAGTTTGTGGAATAAACTTCACAAGATCTACAAAATGTCTTCTGGATTGAGTCACTGTCTGTGATATTCAACTAAGATTGGAGTTATCGCTATCTCATCACAACTGTAAGTTACAGAGATCACACTTTCAATGCTTAGATTGGAGAGACAGAACAGGTGCTAAAAAGGACCTTGTCCGGCCACTGGAGAGAAAGGAAGCAAGCATACCTCTTGTGTCATCTTCCACCCCAACTGGCAGCCATTGATGTTTAGAGGACTAAGCTTCCAAAAATCCAGAGAACCACACTAGGGCTTCAAAAAGGACAAAGAAAGGTTTCTATTGAGTGTTTCTCAGTGTGTGGTCTCCACTATTAGGCAGGGAGCCTGTTGACTATAAACTTATAAACTGAAAAAAAGTTTCAGGGCCTTTTTTCTTTTTTTTGATTTTCTTGCACCACAAGGTGGTCACTTCTTCCTACCCCTCAGCCCCCCATTACTGAAGAAATGGATGCAATACCATCCTTATAATGGAAATTACTTACATCTTTAGGGAATACATATCCTTCTAGAACGATCTCCTTGTCTGTTATAATACGTCCGTTTTGTGGAACCACCGGATACAGCCTAAATTTAAAAAAATGTATTAATGTGATTGTTTCAATAAATACACAAAAATGTATAACCCTGGAGGTTATAGTAAAAGTGGGACTATAAAGGAAGAGTTATCCACCTCACTACTGCAGAGCACAGTACATCTTTAGAAAAGAAGGACTTCACATTTCTCATTCTTGTACAGATTTCAAATATAAGGAGATTATTCCTTTCCAGGACAATAGCTGGAAGCATGCAAGTCAGTCCTTTATACCCAATGGTTAACCGTACATCCAGATCCACTAGTGTATAGTACAGATCTAGCACAATATCGCACAGCCATTTTTTTCCAACTGGATCGCAAAACACAAAAAGAAAAAAAAAAAGAACAAAACAAACAAACACACACACACCACACAAAAAAACTAACTGGGTTTCCTTATTAAAGGATACAAATAAAACGTTCTCATATATTTTATTAGGTAGTTCAAAAGAGACTCTTGCCTCAGGGTTTCCTTGAAGACTGCTTTCAGCAGAGGCATTCTAGCAAGATCCTCATGGGAGGGAACTTTGTCTCCTGGGATAACTCTCACCACCTCCTCATAGAGAGTCTTTTGGACCTCTGGGTGCTTTGCCAGCAGGTACAGGGCCCATGTCATGGTATTTGATGTCTGCGGGAAAATCAGATAAAAAAAACTGTTGTTGTGGCTCTTCTGAAAATGCTAGTAGCCTGGCTCTCTTGCCACTGCTCTGGTTGTTATATCAGACCAATAACAAGTATACAGAGAAGTCAGCATGAAGAACAGAAATTGTTCAAAGGTCAGCAACTCAAAGTATTAGACCAGAAATCAACAGGAGATCCATGTAAATAGCATTTTCCAATAGAGATCAGCAAGGACTACCTAGGTATTTCTGTCATGATAGGTGTATATTAAAGAATAAGTTATACCTTTTATGTAGCACCTTGTAGACAGGTGCTGGGTTAGGTTCATTTAGTTTTTAACTCTATTGTAATCAGTTGAGCTGCATGTGATTATTTTGGTCTGTGCTGCGTCTCACTAGCTGCAGGATTGACTGCGTTCCCCTTTTTCTGGAGGTTTCTGGAAGACAGCGGGCTGGGAGAGTCAAATGAGCAGCTGAATATGTATGCAATCCCAGCCATCCTCTGGGGAAGATGGGGGGGTGACCAGATGGTGGCTGGGAGGGAGCATAAATAATTTAATTGCAGCAACTCAGAATGGTTCTCAGTAGTTTGTATGGCCTCCACGTGCTTGTATGCATGCCTGACAATGTCGGGGGAGGCTCCTAATGAGACCACGGATGGTGTCCTGGATGGACAGAAACATGATATCCCAGAGGTGACCTATTGGATTTAGGTCAGGCGAGTGTGGGGGCCATTCAATGGTATCAATTCCTTCATCCTCCAGGAACTGCCTGCATACTCTCCCCACAAGAGGCCGGGCATTGTCATGCACCAGGAGGAACCCAGGACCCCCTGCACCAGTGTAGGGTCTGA
Organism: Staurois parvus; assembly: GCF_062004578.1. Taxonomy (NCBI): domain Eukaryota; kingdom Metazoa; phylum Chordata; class Amphibia; order Anura; family Ranidae; genus Staurois; species Staurois parvus. The sequence goes on along the minus strand of NW_028318041.1, from coordinate 271,823 downwards.
CAATGGGTCCAAGGATTTCATCCCGATACCTAATAGCAGTCAGGATGCCATTGTCTAGCCTGTAGAGGTCTGTGTGTCCCTCCATGGATATTCCTCCTCAGATCATCACTGACCCACCACCAAAACGGTCATACTGAACGGTGTTACAGGCAGCATAACCTTCTCCACACCCTTTCACGTCTGTCACATGTGCTCAGGGTGAACCTGCTCTCATCTGTGAAAAGCGCAGGGTGCCAGTGGTGGACCTGCAATTCTGGTGTTCAATGGCAAATGCCAATCCAGCTCTATGGTGCTGGGCAGCGAGCACAGGTACCTCCTCATGCTACCAGTAGTGACACTGACCCTAGCCAAAGGCAAAACGCGTGAAAAACAGTCAGAAAAGAGGAGTAGGGAAAAAATGTCAGTGGCCTCCACCTGTAAAACCATTCCTGTTTTGGGGGTCGTCTCATTGTTGCCCATCTAATACACCTGTTGTTAATTTCATTAACACCAAAGTAGCTGAAACTGATTAACAACCCCCTCTGCTACTTACCTGACCAGATCAACATCCCAGGAGTTTCATTGACTTGATGCTAGACTCTGATTATAAAGTGTTCCCTTAATATTTATGAGAATTGTATAACTTAGGTATTTCTGCTAGTTTTCTGATGGTTCATTGTACTCCATGATCTTTTACTGAACAAGCTGTACGAGGCAGTTTTCCATTCCAGTTGTTATCACTTTGTACTATGGATCTTCTAATCCCCCCTCTAATTTTTGCACCTTATGTGCTTGGTTGTAAACCAATGGACCTGACACAAAGTACACAACTTTAGCTCAATAAACCGTTTACATATAAAGTGCAGCGCAAACCAACAAACAAATTGGCATACTTGACAACTCAATACAACCTCACTGTAATTAGACCAGTGTAACTATACCAACAGACACACTTACTGAATGAATAATAAATCAAAAGTGAAAAATAGGGTGTATAAAAAAAAAAAAAACACCACACCAAAAGTTTTACAGCATAATATACATCAATGCATGTAGAGAGTCCATGGAAGTCCATATATAAAACACCAAGTGAACTAAGATAAATGAGGAATATTGTACTGCATTTAGTGATCCTTTAACCACTTGCCTACCGGAAACTTTCACTCCCTTCCTGCCCAGGCCAAATTTTTAGCTTTCAGCGCTATCACACTTTGAATGACTGACTATTGTGTGGTCATGCAACACTGTACCCAAACTAAATTTTTATCATTTTTTGAGACAGCTTTTTTATTTTACTATTTTTATTTTTTGCTAAACAAATGAAAAGACTGGAAATTGTGAAAAAAAAGTTTTAGTTTCTGCTATAAAATTTTGTAAATAAGTAATTTTTCTCCTTCACTGAGGTGCGCTAATGAGGCTGCAGCGATGGGTGACATTGATAGGCTTCACTGATGGCCACTAATACAGTGATAAGTGCTAATAAAAAAGCACTGACACTGTACTAATGGCACTGGGCAGGAAGGGGTTTACATCTGGGGCGATCAAAGGGTTAACTGTGTGTTTTAATATGTAGACAAGCTGCTTTGTATTGCTCTGCTGTGCAGAGCAATACAAAGCAGCCTGTTTGTGCTGACAGGCGAGAGATCTGTGTTTACACACAGACCTCACCCCTGTCAGCTCAGCCGCCAACCACCAAGTCCTGGCTGAGAATCGGTGGCCGGAACCTGGTGATTGACATGCAGAGGAGCCAATGGCGGCGTGGGTAGGGATCGCGCCCCCTACCCGGAAATGTAACGCACACAATTTTGCACATTCCTGCTGCCCTGTACCAGTACTTCTGCTATAGGGCAGCTGAGAAGCGGTTTTACTCATAGGGACACTCTCCTTTGATGACACTTAAAAGGATCATTGAATGCAATAAAATATTTCATCATTTCTCCTAGATCACTGGGCGTTTAGAGATGGACTTACTACATGCATTGATGTATATTATGCCTTGAAATTTTTTTTTTTTTTTTTTTTTTTGTTTTTTTACACACACCAATTTTAGTTTTGTCTCAATTTATTAGTCATTTTAAAATAAAAAAAATATAAATCCCATAAAATATAGAAGGAGTCAACTTATAAAGCATAAATTCCCTTTAAAGTAAAAATGTGCTTCGGTCGTGCAGGTTACGGGGTCACTTAGAGGCTCCCCTATATCGGGTGACTCTCTCACCATCTTGTCTACGTGCCCAATGGCCAGTACATAGCCAGTAATGTCATATGGTGCTGGAGGGGGAGAGGTCTTTACTCTGTAAGCTCCATCCAAATACTCCTTTAAAAAGTTGTTACTATTTCTGAATAAAGGAAATTATGAAATGAGGAAGCCTTTACAGAACACACTGTGTCCACCCCAGCTTGAAGGATCTCCGGCATGATCCCATACACCTCCTTCAGGCCCAGCGTCCCATTGGTCAGCAGATGAGTAAGATAGGCTCCTCCCAAATCTTCTCCTCTTTGGAGGCGCCCTTCAATGTCTTCCATTTTCTTGTCAATCATTTTCGTCCCTACAAAGAGCAAGTGCATTAACAGTGCAGCATTTATTACAAAATGTGGGATGTTAGTAAAATGCATCTATAGCCAAAACCTTTTCTAGTTTTGTAGGGAGTTGGAAAGGATTAGAACCCCTATCCGGTTTTACTGATATCTGAGGCTCCATTACAAAATGCAAATCCAATCTGATGTGAACAAAAGCTCATTGGCACTCTGCCCAAGCTCATACCTTAACGGATTTTAAGATGGTTGGAAATGTCCGACATGAAATATGCATTAAGCATATCCCTCTATAGTGTGTACCCGTCTCTGTAAAGAGCACTAAGTGCCATTTCTTTCTGCTGCCTTGTTCTACTACTACTTCTGACAGGTTTTCCTGACACCAAGAGAAAAATGGTGACAGGGGAGGGAGCTCTAACAGGTTGACAGCCTCAGCTCTGTTCCTGTGAGCTGTGTGGAGGGGTATGTCTCCCTTCCCTCCAATTAGCGCAGAGATCTCCTCACTGGAGCTCTGCAGAGTGTAATTTCACCTCTCCGCCCCCTTTTTTCTAAACTCTTAAAAAAGCTTTCTGAGAAGAGAAAAAAAAAAGGAGAAAACGAAAAGAGAGAAAAGAGAAAAGGCAAATTGCAGATAAACAGGTACAACTTATGTAGGAGGATTTGTTTAATCTCTGTGTATCACCCGAGACCAGCCACTTCACTAATTATATGTAAGGGTTTCAACCACTTTATTTAGTGAACAAAGGGAAGCTATACATGGTTTTAAATCAATTGAATTTTAAATGCATATTTTATATAAATTACACACTTTATACAAGGATCTTCTTTGCTTCCTGTATATAGAGTTTGCAGTGCATTCTGGCCTTTCTAATAAGCAAGTCCAGCACTACATGCTCAGTTTTGTGATTACCCGAGTCTAACCGAATTCCTAGACAGCTTTCTCCTGGTAGTCACAGTATGCAGTAGACTCATTCAACCATGTATGTTGTAAATACACAATGCAGAACATAGCAGGATATCACATTATCCCAGCCATTTACAGCACAGCAGAAACATTACTCAGAGGTGGTGAAAAGCAGGCTCAAAATTGCTATCCGCTGGTAACATCAGATATTCTTAGTCAGTATAATAAATAAAATATATGAAAATACTCTACGTTCTCCTTGCCAGATGGTGCCTTGTGTGATTGAGCAGGTTGGCCGTAGGATTGGACAGGTTGGCCGTACGATTGGACAGGTTGGCCGTAAGATTGGACAGGTTGGTGGTAGGATTGGACAGGTTGGCCGTACGATTGGACAGGTTGGCCGTAAGATTGGACAGGTTGGCGGTAGGATTGGACAGGTTGGCCGTACAATTGGACAGGTTGGCCGTAAGATTGGACAGGTTGGCGGTAGGATTGGACAGGTTGGCCGTACGATTGGACAGGTTGGCCGTAGGATTGTAGAAGAAAATGAAAGAAAGAGCGCACAAAGCTTGCGCATTACCTCGATAAATAGTGACTAATTTTATTATTAAGGAAATATACTCACAAAGTGATGTTATAACAGGCATAAGTAACCATAATCCACACAGGGTTACAGGTAAATCCAAAAAGGGGGGGAATGAAGGCTAACGCGTTTCGAATGGTGCTTAGTGTCACTAAACAGGCTGAACTGCTGTAATACTGACACTCAGTGGCTGAATGTCTGCTTGCCATGGGAACTCTGCCATACTGAAGTCTCTATCTGCTCAACCCAGCTCTGATGAAGAAGGGAGCACCCTTCGAAACACGTTTTCCTTTATCCCCCCCCCCCCCCCCCTTTTTGGATTTACCTGTAACCCTGTGTGGATTATGGTTACTTATGCCTGTTATACCATCACTTTGTGAGTATATTTCCATAATAATAAAATTAGTCACTATTTGTCGAGGTAATGCGCAAGGTTTGTACGCTCTTTCTTTCATTTTCTTCTACAGTTTTATCAAGCTTCCCCAGCTTCATGATAGAGCTGCACAACCTCTGATCACCAGCGGATGAACTCGCTGCTTGTTACTAAACGCCCGTTTGATCTGAGTCTTTGAGCGCAGGAGATAATGGATATTTGATGACTGTGGCCGTAGGATTGGACAGGTTGGCCATACGATTGGACAGGTTGGCCGTACGATTGGACAGGTTGGCCGTACGATTGGACAGGTTGGCCGTACGATTGGACAGGTTGGCCGTACGATTGGACAGGTTGGCCGTAGCTAAAGCTGGGTATGGAAATCAGTTTCTTGTGCACTGTACAAACCTGATTGCTTGCAGATCAAGACATCACTTACCATAAGCAAAGAGGGTGTCCCAGGCCTCTACAAAACGTCCCCAGTAAGGAAGCCAATTTCTGGTCCAGTGAGGTAGCCGTTCAAGCACTACCTCGTTCTCCAACATGATTCCAACCGAGCTGATGAATTTCTGGGTTTCATCTGCAACCTCACCTCTGAGACAGCCCAGGCGGGCCTCAAATATTACACCACAGATGCCTATGACAACGCACACAATTAAAAAATTGCAGATAATAATAACTGTAAGAAAATGGTAAAATTACCTTGTGTAATGCATTTCGATTGGCAGTAATGAATAAAGACAATTTCTATAGACTGGCATTCAGGCATTTCAGCAGTTGGTATATGTACAGTATCACAATGCAGTAGTTGGTAATTGTACAGTATCGCTAGGCTTGGGCCTGTATTACCAAAGGGCGACTTCTGCTGGAGGGGTGGCAGTTTGCGGTACGATGGGATGGCAGTTTGTTGCTGCTGGTGTAACACCCTGCTATAATATGTCTAATGGAGGATGTTGAAGCCAACACAAGATTTCACTGTCCTGCAGAATACTAGCATTCACATGTTGAAGAACAGCCATGTGGAACTTGTATGCTGAATTGCAGGACTTTACTAATGAGCATTGCAGCTGGAAACTACATTTCCCAGAGGAGCTTGCGTGTGGGCGGGGACATATACATCTCAAAGCCCAGGAGACTGATTAGGAAGTGAGAGGGGAGAGAGAGGAGAAAGTGTGTTGATGGCTGGAGTACTGGACCAGGCCGCAGAGCCAGAGAGGGAGGAGTGGAAAGATTCGGTCTTGCCACTCAGCGCAGTGAGCCAATCTGGGATGCCAAATCAGGACTGGAGAATCTTCCGTGGGCCCGCCCCCCATCTGCTGAAAGACAAACCGCTAAAACCTGCCGACACCATTGATTGGGTGAGAGTCTCGTACACTCACTATCCAAGCTGACCACAGGACACCCAGCTGCAGGCCAGGATACAGCAGTGCCAACGGAAACAACAAATTTACCCTTCCCAGGTAAACAGGATTTCTACTACTGTTGCCTGTGGCCCTTGTCACACAAAGTTGATCTTGCTCACAGACACTAATGCCAACTGTTACATTTCACTACTTCGAATGTGTCCTTGTTTAGTGCCTTAAAGGGGACCTTTCATCAGTTCACTACCATTAAGAGGAGAAGTACTTATTAACTATCATCTACACCAGGGGTGTCCAAACTATGGAAAAATTGCATAAAAGAAATTGGGATGTCTCACAAAATTAAATATTATGTAATAGAGTCCAAAAAGGAAAATTCTTAATTACTGCATAATGAAAATGCTGCTGACTCACCAAATACAATGGTGGTGTCCTCAGAACCATGTTTGTTCTCATTAGGACCTCTATGCCAGTGGATCTCTTTCCCCTGGTTTTCTCTTCTTTTTACTGTGTCCAAACTATGGCCCTTCAAGTGTTGAGGAACTGCAAGTCCCATAAGGCCTTGCAAGACTGACATCCACAGGCAGAGGACTTTTAGTACTTCAACAGCTGGAGGGCCATAGTTTGGACACCCCTGATCTACATCTTAGATCTTCACACCAACTGGGCCCCAACTAGCGCATGGAAGACTATATTGTTCTTAAAAAGGTACATTGGTTGATTATAGACAAGAGCTCTCTCCATTTTCAAATCTAATCCTTGCCATCAGGTTCTGAGGACCCGCAGTGAGTTTTTCTGTTTATTCATAGTTTTTCTCGTTCACTGGGGATTCAACAGTCACCTCAAGTTGGAGGCCTTACTGGGAGCTGGGCAGGGTGTGGAGACTAGGTGCAACTTGGAAGGGGGGGGGGGGAGTACCTGTACCTATTCCCATGCATGTATGTGTATATACACACACTGTAATATTAATTATACACACACATTGCAAAAGAAGTTAAATGCCAAAGAGTTCTCTTCCAGGCAAGCCGTGGAGCTCCAGGGTGCTTGTCAAACAGAGGAAACAGGATTTTCAGTTTTCTCAGAGACTGGAAAACCCCCACTTTGGGTCTTGGAGCCTTGAGTCTTTGTAGAGACTTGGGAGGCATGAAGTGTATCATCCTGGGTCCAGGTTTTGAGGACATCCAGCACACTGACTGTGCAGGGCTTTTGTTAGAGACTTGACAAGTGTCTAGGGCTCCATCTTTGTAGAGCGGAGTTCTCAGACCTGGAGCAGCCCTGAACACTAGTGGGAGAAGAAACCCCTGAACCATCAGTTTGGCCAGTGGCCTGTATATGTTAATCACCACACTTATATCCAGTATATAATGCCTTTAATTGAATCCAATCTGAATGATTGTCATGGATGACTGCAAGTCACAGCTCTTGCACATTTCTTTAGTAGGGACTTTGTGTATTATAGCGACAGTGCCTCTGGGTGGGAAGAGTACCTGGACTTACTTTCAAAGGCAAACTTATACATCAGTTCAGCCACATTGGTCACCACCAGTCCCGACTGACTCTCTGCTCTCAGCTCCCTGATCTTGTCCAGCAGTTCGGGGACCACCTCGTTCAGCGTGTCAGTGTAGCGCACGGCATCGGTTGGTTTCAGCATCTTCTGGTTGAGCACTGAGCGCAGTGTTTGCCATCGATGGCCCTGTCTTTGGAAATGTATGACATTCATTTCATTGGGACAAACCGTGAAAGGTCTAAACATACGACTATGGACATTGATGCCAACTTGTTCTATAGACACAATACTGACTTGGTGGCTGGGAACGACTTCCTGTTAGTCCGGACAACCAGCCGAGGCATACAGAGGGCGGGAGGAGATGGAACGGAGGAAGGCCGGAGCCCATCGGGAGGAGAGAGCCACCCCCGGCCGGCCAATCCCTTCATTTACTCCCCCTCCCCGTATATATATTATCACTGATCCCGGACACCGCCGTGTATACACCCCCCTCCTCTGTATATACACCACACCCCTCCCCCCTCCTCTGTATATACACCACACCCCTCCCCCCTCCTCTGTATATACACCGCACCCCTCCCCCCTCCTCTGTATATACACCCCCCTCCTCTTTATATACACCACAGCCCTCCCCCCTCCTCTGTATATGCACCACAGCCCTCCCCCCTCCTCTGTATATACACCACAGCCCTCCCCCCTCCTCTGTATATACACCACACCCCTCCCCCCTCCTCTTTATATACACCCCCCCCCTCTGTATATACACCACACCCCTCCTCTGTATATACACCTTACCCCTCCCCCCTCCTCTGTATATACACCACACCCCTCCCCCTCCTCTGTATATACACCGCACCCCTCCTCTGTATATACACCGCACCCCTCCTCCCTCCTCTGTATATACTCCTCCCCCCTCCTCTGTATATACACCTCCCCCCTCCTCTGTATATTCACCACACCCCTCCCCCCTCCTCAGTATATAAACTGCACCCCTCCCCCTTCTCTATAGATACACTACTCCCCTCCCCTCTATATATACACCACACCCCTCCCCCACTGTATACTGAGCGCTGATCCTGTATATACACCTCACACTTCCTTTATACATTCCCACCGCTCATATATACCGCAATATTACCTCCCCCCCTTAAAAACTTTACCACTTATCCCTCACTCTGCATTTATAGTATATACTGAGCCTCTATATAACCCCCCCTTCTTTACTGCCAATCTATACCTCCCTTTCCCCACTGCTTGTGAATACCCCCCATTCTCTACTGCCTGTATATACCACCACCCTCCTCCCACTGCCTGTATATACAACTTCCCCTTCTCTGCTGCCTGTATATAACCCCCCCTTCTTTACTGCCTGTATATAACGCCCTCTTCTGCCTATATTTACCACCCCCCTTATTTACTGCCTGTATATAACCCCCCCTACTTTACTGCCTGTATATAACACCCTCTTCTCTTCTGCCTGTATTTACCACCCCCCTTATTTACTGCCTGTATATAATCCCCCCCCCTTATTTACTGCCTGTATTGGAACATATGTGGTTGTATTCTGGATTACACGAAGTGCTCTCTATATTGAACCTTTTTCTTGTTCTCTTTGTAACTCAATAAATACAGATTTTTTTTTTTTTTTTTTAATCTGCGTGTTCTGTAGTTCCTGTCATGTCTGCACCCGGTATTTATTTTGTGATATAAAACATTTCAACAACGAGTTTCGTGGGGAAGAAAATGGCAAATAAAAATCTCCTCTAGTGTATAGAATTGTGACACAAGTCATATTGTAATTGAATGTTATTAGAAATGACCTTTCCTGTTCAGTCATCAGCGCTGTGATCTTCTGTAATATACAACATGGCAGCCTGGAGGTGTTCTACACACAGATGGTGTACAGAGCGCCCCCCACAAATGTCATTTCCTGCTTGTGTGATTGGTTGACTGATTTCCCAGAAGTCTGCACTAAGATACAAGTCGGATATTGGGCATCCTCTGCAACAAAAATGTCATTTTTGATGAGATACTCAAAAAACTTCATAAAAACTTCCATGCAGAGTGAAAACTTTGTGAAAATTGTGATCGTGTCTACACACATATCCTCAGTTCGTCATTGAAATCACATGACTTACCCTGAGTGATTTCAGTGACGCAACACATTGGTACGCAGTGACGCAGCTTCCGGCACGTGGTGAAGCACAGCCGGCGTGGACGCCATCTTAGGACACCCAATTTCCCTAAGCCATGCAGTACACCCAAGCATGAGGTTTATATACAATTTTGTGATGTTATACAAGTGAGTGGGCATTTGTTATTTAACCTCTTGCCGTCCGCCTGCTGTTTATAAATGGCAGGGCGGTGGTACTCCAGGGGCGGGTTGCCGTTCATAAACGGCACCCGTCTTTTCTAGCTGTGCGCACTCCTTGGGAGCGTTCAGCACCACGATCCGGTGCCCGCTGTGTCCTCAGGACACAGTAAAACACCGATCATCGGACGGGACCTCTGTACGAGGTCCCGATCATGTGATAACTGATAGGCCAATCAGTGATCACATGCAAAGTAGTAAGCAAGATATCACTTGTGACATCATTGCTTACTACGTGTGAAATCTGTGAATGATCACAGAGGTCACATGGTACAAGGCTATTCACAACAGCCTTGTACCATGTGAGAAGGTGTGACCAATCACAGCCCACTCAGTATTTCTCAATGGCTGCAAGAATGCAGACAGAAAGAAAAATGATTGCTTTTACATCCTATATGGGTGTAAAAGCAATCACTGTAAAAAAAAAAAAAATCTTCATCACCCCCACAAGTAGTACAGTGTCAACATGGTGACACTGTACTGCTAGGGTGACAGTATGTAAAAAAAAAATAAAAAAACATAAATAATAATATAAAAAAATAAAAATGTAAAAAAAAGTTTAAAAATGATCATTTTTGGTTTTAAACTAATTTGGCTTATTTTTATTTTACTAAAAATATAACGGAATAAATTTTTGTCAAGATTTATGATGAAAGATTATTTATTTGCAAAATTTTATAAGAAAAACACTTTTTAAAAAAATTTTTGGACATTTTCATTTACATAGCAAAACAATACCACCAAAATAAAGCTTTATCTGTCTCAAAAAAATGGTAAAAAATTCATATGGGTACAGTGTTGCATGACCGCGCAATTGTCATTCAAAGTGTGATAGCGCTGAAAGCTGAAAATTGCCCTGGACAGGAAGGGGGTGAAAGTGTCCGGACTGGAAGTGGTTAAAATAAAGGCTTTATTACTGTAATTACTACACTGTGGAGGGTCTTTTGTCTCTCACCATGGGGGGTATGGGAGAGTATGTTATATAGCAGATGTACATGTCGTGGGGGGCCTGGAGAACCGTGTTACCTACCAGAGAGGGGGCCACAGGTGGATTACTTCTGATACCAGCTATTGCCAGAGAAGGATCCTGGAGTGACCCTGAAAGCGAGGTGGCCCAGTGGCTCGCTAAAAGGAGGTGAGGGGGCAATTGAGCCACTGAGGATATGTGTGTAGACACCATCACAATTTTCACAAACTTTTCACTCTGCATGGAAGTTTTTTTGAAGCACAATTGATTTGGAAGATTTATGGACTATTAGAGACTTTATCTGTTACATATATATTTATTTATATACCTTTTTTACAGTTTTTATTTATGATTGCATTTTGTATGTAATAATTAGTTTGGTCACTTTATGGTATTTATATATTTTGCACAAGTCCCTTTGTGTGTTATTTCCCCATTCTTAGGAGTTTCATGATATACCTACTTAAGTAGGAGGTGTTGGGGGGTTTATTGTTTCCCAATAAATAATAAACCTCAGGATGCACTTTGTGAGCACTTTAGTTAGTATGTACACCATATACATCTATATTGATCTTATCACTAATTATTGTTTTGTGTGTGACAATCGCATGATTTATTGATTTGAATATTATTTATGGTGTTTTTTAGCGCTGCACTATTTTATTATTTGATTACACTGACTGTTAAGGTATCAGTTTAGAGTGTTGGCTGCTTTATTATTTACATATCACTTCCTTTAAGCGCAGGAGGAATTTTCCAGTTGATTGACAATTATGAAATCCCTCCCATTACATTCACTCTGCACATGGACACAGACAAACAAACAGCTATAGCGGGTAAAATAAGTACTGAACACGTCACCATTTTTCTCTGTAAATATATTTCTAAAGGTGCTCATGACATGAAATTTTCCCCACATGTCGGTAACAACCCATGCACTCCATACAGATCAGCAGTTTTTGAAATACTCAGACCAGCCCGCCTGCTACCAACAACCATGCCACATTCAAAGTCACCTAAATCCCCTTTATTCCCCATTCTGATGCTCAGTTTGAACTTCAGCAAGTCGTCTTCACCACGTCTAGATGCCTAAATGCACTGACTTGCTGCCATGTGATTGGCTGATTAGCAATTTGTGTTACCAAGCAATTGAGTAGGTGTACCTAATAAAGTGTCCGGTGAGTGTATATTGTTATTATACAGGATTTATATAGCCAACAGTTTGCTCAGCACTTTACAATATAAGGGAGACAATACAGCAACAATACAGCTCAATACAAGAGGGTTAGGAGGGCGTATGTGAACTTTTATATGCACTTTTTGCTTGTGCTGTAGTCCTCATAAAAAGGGGGTATCCGACCCCCCCACCCCGATACACACCGGCTTTCATGGAATTTATTCTTTATTAAAATACCACTTTGGACTTTCTGACCATTGGTGTAATCCTCCTACTCCTTCTTGCATAGTCTGAGAACTAAGGGGGGGGGGGGAGCCAGAGAAGTCATATTCCTGATCTGCTTACTGCCAGGTAAGTAGTATCTTCAGCCCAAGGCCTCTTTCACATAGGCAGCCACGAAAGGGGGCTGTGGCAAAAACGGGCCATTAAGCCGTGGTTTTCATGGCCATCTAAAATCTATCATACAGCCATAGGGAGATTGTAGAAATGTGGTCGCTGCGAGACTTTGCATCACAGCCGCAGCAAACTTAACTCGGCTTGTGGAGCTGACAGGTGGCACCTCCAGTCAAACTCACCCGTTCGAGTCAGTGAAGCCGCACCAATAGGGGATGTATAAAAAATGAAATGTGGGTGAATATACAAAATCCAATATACAGTATTTTCCGGCGTATAAGACGACCCCCTACTTTTCCTGCTAAAATGTAGTGTTTGGGCTATACTCGCCGTATAAGACTACCCCTCTTCCAATGCACACCAGTGGGAGGAATAGTGCCCCATCATTAGTATCAGTGGGAGGAATAGTGCCCCATCATTAGTATCAGTGGGGGGAATAGTGCCCCATCATTGGTGTCAGTGGGAGGAATAGTGCCCCAACATTGGTGTCAGTGGGAGGAATAGTGCCCCAACATTGGTGTCAGTGGGAGGAATAGTGCCCCAACATTGGTATCAGTGGGAGGAATAGTGCCCCAACATTGGTGTCAATGGGAGGAATAGTGCCCCAACATTGGTATCAGTGGGGGGAATAGTGTCCCAACATTGGTGTCAGTGGGGGGAATAGTGCCCCATCATTGGTAACAGTGGGAGGAATAGTGTCCCATCATTGGTGTCAGTGGGAGGACTAGTGCCCCATCATCGGTGTCAGTGCCCCATCATTGGTATTAGTGGCAGAAATAGTGCCCCATCATTAGTATCAGTGGGGGGAATAGTGCCCCATCATTAGTATCAGTGGGGGGAATAGTGCCCCATCATTGGTGTCAGTGGGAGGAATAGTGCCCCAACATTGGTATCAGTGGGAGGAATAGTGCCCCAACATTGGTGTCAGTGGGAGGAATAGTGCCCCAACATTGGTGTCAGTGGGAGGAATAGTGCTCCATCATTGGTATCAGTGACACCAATGATGGGGCACTATTCCTCCCACTGACACCAATTACACTTGCTGACCCTGTTCTAGTATGGTGATGCTGCAGCCAGCATATGTGGTTGCAGCAGCACCTCTACACTGAACACTTACCTGCTGCTCCTGAGGAGGTGGAGCCGAGCAGCCGCGCGAACATCCAGTGGCCGAACTGAAGGAGCAGCCGCGCTTCCTGGACCGGATCGTCGTGGGACCGGAGCCAGGTAAGAAACAACCCCTGCCCACCCCTATACTTAGTGTCCCTTCTGTTGGAAGGGGGGGTGGTGGCGGCGGCACCGCGCCACCCGCCTAAAAAGTGTCAGTATGCCGTATACCAGCGTATAAGACGACCCCCGACTTTTGAGAAGATTTTCAAGGGGTAAAAAGTCGTCTTATACGTCGGAAAATACGGTATCTCTATAAAAGGAGATTCCAAAATGACCATAAATAAAATGGCTGCTGAACACCCGGCTGACCATCAAACCCATACAAAACAAGTAATATTCATTTTAGTGTATATTTTTTTCTAAAAATTTGTGTTAAATGAAAAGCTGCACAAATATCATGCGACATAAAAAAATTGTCACAGCCACCACTTTATTCTCCAGGGCCTCTGCTTTCAGAAAGTATATAATGAATGAGAGTTTTCTAGCAAAAATACTGATATTTACACATATGTGAAAAATTAACAAAATTGCCCAGAGCAGCAAGTAATTAAAGGAAGGGATTGCTTTCCCCCACCGAGCCGAGATCTGACAACTACAGCTGGGGTGCCGATATGCAAGAGATAAAAAATCAAAATCATGTCACATGTTCCCAGAGCTGCAGCATCGCCAGTCCCCCCCCCCCCCCCCACCTAATATCTGCAAAATTTGAAAACAGCGCGGCTGTGTGGGGCTCCACCCACATGGCCGGGTCATTCATTCACAGACTTCCATGAATGAACTGCAAGTCCTGGCAGCCTTAGTGGCTGTTGGTTTGTAGTTTTCAATGAACTACCGTGACACTATGGAACGCCGTGGTAGATCAGTGAAGCTTCCTGTTAGAATATCTGCTTGGCCGTACATCCAGTACATCCAGTACATCCCTTACATCCTGTACACCCCTTACATCCCGTACACCCCTTACATCCAGTACATCCCTTACATCCTGTACACCCCTTACATCCTGTACACCCCTTACCTCCAGTACATCTCGTACACATTTATTTATTTCATTCCTTTATTTATTTATTTTAGTTGTAATTTAAGAGCGCTGTTATTGTGGTCTCTTTCACACATATATATGCATAAGTCCTACATTTGTTTTTAAATTGGGGTATTCATAATTCCTTCCCGCCCGGCCTATTATACACTGACAGCCGTGCGGGAACCCTATTGTACACTGACAGCCGTGCGGGAACCCTATTGTACACTGACAGCCGTGCGGGAACCCTATTGTACACTGACAGCCGTGCGGGAACCCTATTGTATAATGACAGCCGAAGGGGAACCCTATTGTAAAATAACGGCCGAGCGGGAACCCTATTGTAGAATGACGGCCGTGCGGGAACCCTATTGTACAATGACGGCCGAGCGGGATCCCTATTGTACAATGACAGCCGAGCGGGAACCCTATTGTACAATGACGGCCGTGCGGGAACCCTATTGTACAATGACGGCCGAGCGGGAACCCTATTGTACAATGACGGCCAAGCGGGATCAGGATTGTACAGTGGTGGCCGTGCGAGAACCCTATTGTAGAATGACGGTCATGCAGGAACCCTTTTGTAGAATGACGCCCGAGCGGTAACCCTATTGTAGAATGATGGCCGTGCGGGAACCCCATTGTAAAATGACGGCCGAGAGGGAACCCTATTGTAGAATCACGACCGTGCGGGAACCCTATTGTAGAATGACGGTTGAGCGGGAACCCTATTGTAGAATTACGGCTCTGTGAGAACCCTTTTGTAGAATGATGGCCGAGCAGGAACCCTTTTGTAGAATGACGCCCGAGCGGTAACCCTATTGTAGAATGATGGCCGTGCGGGAACCCTGTTGTAGAATGACGGTTGAGCGGGAACCCTTTTGTAGAATGACGCCCGAGCGGGAATCCTATTGTAGAATTACGGCCGAGCTGGAACCCTATTGTAGAATGACGGCCGAGCGGGAACCCTGTTGTAGAATGACGGCCGAGCGGGAACCCTGTTGTACAATGATGGCCGAGCTGGAACCCTGTTGTAGAATGACGGCCGAGCGGGAACCCTGTTGTAGAATGATGGCCGAGCGGGAACCCTGTTGTAGAATGACGGCCGAGCGGGAACCCTGTTGTAGAATGACGGCCGAGCTGGAACCCTGTTGTAGAATGACGGCTGAGCGGGAACCCTGTTGTACAATGGTGGTTGAGAGTGAACCCTGTTGTACAATGACGGCTGTGCGGGAGCCCTGTTGTACAATGACAGCCGAGCGGGAACCCTATTGTACAATGACGGCCATACGGGATCCCTATTGTACAATGGCGGCAAAGTGGGATCCCTATTGTACAATTACGGCCGAGTGGGAACCCTATTGTAAAATGACAACAATTGCTGTGGTGTTCAGACAGGGTAGTGGTAGTCAAGCAACGTAAAGTACCCAAGAAAGCCTGGGATCGGTTCTGTTACACCTATTGTACGACAGTCAAGCTGGAATGACGGCCGTGCGGGAACCCTATTGTAGAATGACGGCCGAGCGGGAACCCTATTGTAGAATGACGGCCGAGCGGGAACCCTATTGTAGAATGACGGCCGTGGGGGAACCCTATTGTAGAATGACGGCCGAGCGGGAACCCTATTGTAGAATGAGGGCTGTGCGGGAACCCTATTGTAGAATGACAGCCATGCGGGAGCCCTATTGTAGAATGACGGCCGAGCGGGAACCCTATTGTAGAATTACGGCCGTGGGGGAACCCTATTGTACAGTGAGGGCCGAGTGGGATCCCTATTGTACAATGATGGCCATTGCTGTGGTGTCTGTTGTCGGTGTTCGGATAGGGAAGCGGTAGTCTAACAGAAGTACCCCAGCGCATCCTGGGGTCGGTTCCAATATACCTATTGTACAATGACGGCTGAGCGGGATCCCTATTGTACAGTGACGGCCGAGCGAGATCCCTATTGTACAATAACTGCCGAGCAGGAACCCTATTGTACAATGACAGCCATTGCTGTGGTGTTCAGACAGGGTAGTGGTAGTCAAGCAAAGCAAAGTACCCAAGCAAAGCCTGGGGTTTGTTCCGTTACACCTATTGTACAATGACAGCCAAGCGGGAACCCTATTGTAGAATGACGGCCGTGCGGGATCCCTATTGTACAATGTCGGAAGAGCGGGATCCCTATTGTACAATGAGGGCCGTGCGGGAACCCTGTTGTACAATGACGGCCGTGCGGGATCCCTATTGTACAGTGACGGCCGAGCGGGATCCCTATTGTGCAATGACGTACGTGCGGGAACCCTATTGTACAGTGACATACGTGCGGGAACTCTATTGTACAATGTCGGAAGAGCGGGATCCCTATTGTACAATGACGTCCGAGCAGGATCCCTGTTGTTCAATGAGGGCCGTGCGGGAACCCTGTTGTACAATGACGGCCGTGCGGGATCCCTATTGTACAGTGACGGCCGAGCGGGATCCCTATTGTACAATGATGGCCGAGTTTGATCCCTATTGTAGAATGACGGCCGTGCGGGAACCCTATTGTACAGTGACGGCCGAGCGGAATCCCTATTGTACAATGACGGCCGTGCGGGATCCCTATTGTACTGTGACGGCCGAGCAGGATCCCTATTGTACAATGACGTACGTGCGGGAACTCTATTGTACAATGACGGCCGAGCGGGATCCCTATTGTACAATGACGGCCGAGCGGGATCTCTATTGTACAATGATGGCCGAGCGGGATCCCTATTGTACAGTGACATACGTACGGGAACCCTATTGTACAATGTCGGAAGAGCGGGATCCCTATTGTACAATGACGTCCGAGCGGGATCCGTGTTGTACAATGAGGGCCGTGCGGGAACCCTGTTGTACAATGACGGCCGTTCGGGATCCCTATTGTACAGTGACGGCCGAGCTGGATCCCTATTGTACAATGATGGCCGAGCTTGATCCCTATTGTAGAATGACGGCCGTGCGGGAACCTTATTGTATAGTGACAGCCGAGCTTGATCCCTATTGTACAATGACGGCCGTGCAGGAACCCTGTTGTACAATGATGGCCGTGCGGGAACCCTATTGTAGAATGACGGCCGTGCGGGAACCTTATTGTACAATGACGGCCGTATGGGATCCCTATTGTACAGTGACATACGTGCGGGAACCCTATTGTACAATGTCGGAAGAGCGGGATCCCTATTGTACAATGATGGCCGTGCGGGAACCCTGTTGTACAATGACGGCCGTGCGGGATCCCTATTGTACAGTGACGGCCGAGCGGGAATCCTATTTTACAATGATGGCCGAGTTTGATCCCTATTGTAGAATGACGGCCGTGCGGGAACCTTATTGTACAGTGACAGCCGAGCGGAATCCCTATTGTACAATGACAGCCGTGCAGGATCCCTGTTGTACAATGACGGCCGTGCAGGATCCCTGTTGTACAATGACGGCCGTGCAGGATCCCTGTTGTACAATGACGGCCGTGCGGGATCCCTATTGTACAGTGACGGCCGAGCGGGATCCCTATTGTACAATGACGGCCCAGCGGGATCCCTATTGTACAAAGACGGCCGAGTGGGATCCCTATTGTACAATGACGGCCGAGCGGGATCCCTATTGTACAATGACAGCTAAGCGGGAACCCTATTATACAATGACGGAAGAGCGGGATCCCTATTGTACAATGACATCCGAGCGGGATCCCTATTGTACAATGACGGCCGAGCTTGATCCCTATTGTAGAATGACAGCCGTGCGGGAACCCTATTGTACAGTGACAGCTGAGCGGATTCCCTTTTATACAATGACGGCCGAGCAGGATCCCTATTGTACAATGACGGCCGAGCAGGATCCCTATTGTACAATGACGGCCGAGCAGGATCCCTATTGTACAAGGATGGCCAAGCGGGATCCCTATTGTACAATGATGGCCGTGCAGGAACCCTGTTGTACAATGACGGCCAAGCGGGATCCCTATTGTACAATGACGGCCGAGCGGGATCCCTATTGTATAATGACAGCTAAGCGGGAACCCTATTATACAATGACGGACGTACGGGATCCCTATTGTACAGTGAGGTACGTGCGGGAACCCTATTGTACAATGTCGGAAGAGCGGGATCCCTATTGTACAATGACGTCCGAGCGGGATCCCTGTTGTACAATGAGGGCCGTGCGGGAACCCTGTTGTACAATGACGGCCGTGCGGGATCCCTATTGTACAGTGATGGCCGAGCTGGATCCCTATTGTACAATGATGGCCGAGCTTGATCCCTATTGTAGAATGACGGCCGTGCGGAAACCTTATTGTTCAGTGACAGCCGAGCAGAATCCCTATTGTACAATGACGGCCGTGTGGGAACCCTGTTGTACAATGACGGCCGTGCGGGAACCCTATTGTACAGTGACAGCCGAGCGGGATCCCTATTGTACAATGATGGCCAAGCTTGATCCCTATTGTAGAATGACGGCCGTGTGGGAACCTTATTGTACAGTGACAGCCGAGCGGAATCCCTATTGTACAATGATGGCCGTGCAGGAACCCTGTTGTACAATGACGGCCGAGCGGGATCCCTATTGTATAATGACAGCTAAGCGAGAACCCTATTATACAATGGCGGCCGTACGGGATCCCTATTGTACAGTGACGTACGTGCGGGAACCCTATTTTACAGTGTCGGAAGAGCGGGATCCCTATTGTTAAATGACGTCCGAGCAGGATCCCTATTGTACAATGACGGCCGAGCTTGATCCCTATTGTAGAATGACGGCCGTGCGGGAACCCTATTGTACAGTGACAGCCGAGCGGAATCCCTATTGTACAATGACGTCCGAGTGAGATCCCTATTGTACGACGGCCGAGCAGGATCCCTATTGTACAAGGATGGTTGAGCGGGATCCCTATTGTACAATGTCGGAAGAGCGGGATCCCTATTGTACAATGACGGCCGTGCAGGAACCCTGTTGTACAATGACGGTCAAGCGGGATCCCTATTGTACAATGACGGCCGAGCGGGATCCCTTATGTACAATGACGGCTGAGCGGGATCCCTATTGTATAATGACAGCTAAGCGGAAACCCTATTATACAATGACGGCCGTACGGGATCCCTATTGTACAGTGACGGCCGAGCGGGAACCCTATTGTACAGTGACATACGTGTGGGAACCCTATTGTACAATGTCGGAAGAGCGGGATCCCTATTGAACAATGACGTCCGAGCGGGATCACTGTTGTACAATGAGGGCCGTGCGGGAACCCTATTGTACAATGACGACTGTGCGGGATCCCTATTGTACGGTGACGGCCGAGCGGAATCCCTATTGTACAATGATGGCCGAGTGAGATCCCTATTGTACAATGACGGCCGAGCAGGATCCCTATTGTACAATGGTGGCCGAGCGGGATCCCTATTGTACAGTGATGTTTGAACGGGATCCCTATTGTACAGTGATGTTTGAACGGGATCCCTATTGTACAGTGATGTTTGAACGGGATCCCTATTGTACAGTGATGTTTGAACGGGATCCCTATTGTACAGTGATGTTTGAACGGGATCCCTATTGTACAATGATGGCCGAGCGGGAACCCTATTGTACAGTGACAGCTGAGCGGAATCCCTATTGTACAATGACGGCCGAGTGAGATCCCTATTGTACAATGACGGCCGAGCAAGATCCCTATTGTACAATGACGGCCAAGCAGGATCCCTATTTTACAAGGATGGCCGAGCGGGATCCCTATTATACAATGTCGGAAAAGCGGGATCCCTATTGTACAATGACGGCCGTGCAGGAACCCTGTTGTACAATGACGGCCAAGCGAGATCCCTATTGTACAATGACGGCCGAGCAGGATCCCTATTGTACAATGACAGCCGAGCGGGATCCCTATTGTACAATGACGGCCGAGCGGGATCCCTATTGTACAATGACGGCCGAGCGGGATCCCTATTGTATAATGACAGCTAAGCGGGAACCCTATTATACAATGACGGCCGTAAGGGATCCCTATTGTACAATGTCGGAAGAGCGGGATCCCTATTGTACAATGACGACTGTGCGGAATCCCTATTGTACGGTGACGGCCGAGCGGGATCCCTATTGTACAATGATGGCCGAGCTTGATCCCTATTGTAGAATGACAGCCGAGCGGGATCCCTATTGTACAATGATGGCCTAGCGGGATCTCTATTGTACAGTGATGGCCGAGCGGGAACCCTATTGTACAGTGATGGTTGAGCGGGATCCCTATTGTACAGTAATGGCCGAGCGGGATCCCTATTGTACAGTGATGGCCGAGCGGGAACCCTGTTGTACAATGACGGCTGAGTGAGAACCCTATTATCCTGGGAGGACGTCATATGACACCCTCCAAGAATTGGGCCGCCATTTGTTAATTAAAATTTTTTAAACAATTAAAAAAAAAAAAATCTGTCACCAGTCAGTGTCCCTGATCACCACCTAGCCAGTCATATGATGACACTGTACTGCACTGGTGAATTATTACAAAAAACTTCAGAAAACTCGCCATGCCTCTTACTAAATACCTCAGACTGTCTTCTTTCTGAAAAGCGGTCATTTTGGGGGTATTTATACTGTTCTGGTGTTTTTGGTCCTCAAGAAATTAGATCTTCATTCAAAGTGCAGCGCCATATGCATTCAAAGTGCATCAGCACTGAAAGGTGAGAACTGTCCTGGGCAGGAAGGGGGTAAAGGTGCCCGGTAGGCAAGTGACTAACAATATAAATGCTAAGTCCTGGCTTTGTTTTGCTCCTGGGGGATCCTGCCTCCAGTAGTGATTCTTCCTTCTTCCCTCCTGTCTGTCCCTCTGGTTTGCACCAATCCTGCGACCCGCACAGGATGGCAATCCTCGGTCCTGGCATGGAGGATTCTTACTAATACTAAAGATAATCCTATCACAAGATGATTGTTTTTAGTCTCGGAGGATTCTTATTATTACTAAAGTCCTGTGTGGGATCTATTATTAGAGGATTCTTCTGTCTGAATAGAACTAACATTGGGAGCGAACACTAAGCTCCTCCCTCCTCCTATAATCTCCTCCTCTTACGCCGTACAACATCCATATAAACACTTACTGCATTTCCAAGCCGTTTTTCCAAATTCCACGAATCCCTGAAAACAATGGAGAAACCATTGGCCGACTCTACGAATCCTCAGACAGATATTCTCTCTGGCCTCCTCGCACGCTGCCATGATTTCATCCAACTTGTTGGTAATACGATAAAATCTCTTCCAGGCGTTCATGATGACGTCCTCTTCAGTCCAAAGATTGAAACTCCAATCTCAGAGAAATCTGAAACCACGTCCTCTCCTGTGCACCGCTCAAATGAAATGACTGACTTCTATTTACAGACTCTGCTCACTGTGACATCACTTCCTCTGTCATGACCATATATGGGCATACAAGCCCCACCCACTTTTTAAAAAACCTTTCAAATCCACCCTGGTCAAATGACCATATATGGACATACAAGCTCCGCCCATTCCCCCCAGAAACCAATACGGTGCCTCTAACACCAGGATTGTCGGGATGATGATAAAATATATAAAACCCAAAACTGAAACGATTCTCAGTCACTCCACCCTGACAACATTTATAAACATTGATAACGTCCCATATATGTGTCACATACAAAAATATGAATCCAGAAAATAGATCTGTGATATGATGCCGGGTGACAGGTCCTCTTTATACAGACATTGGGGTCTATTACCTCCTATGCCCCTCCCCCCAGCACGGAAAAGATGAGAACCTGAACTAAAGCTGGGGGAGGGACATGTACTGAGCTTCTATTCCGCTCAGCCAATCACAGTGCGGTGAATTTATCAACACAGGAGAGGCTGTGCATTGCGACCAATCAGCTTCTCTATTCACCTGATTTAGTTAAGCTTTAAACTTGGAAGAATGAAGCTGATTGGTGGACAGTTACAGATGTTTCTGCCTTCATAATTTCCTTTCGCACAATCTGGGCACCGCCTAGAAGGCGGGTCTGCCGGGGAGCATGACCGCAACCAATCAGAGACAGGAGGCAGGGCCGAAAGGTAAACATAGTCCGGCTCCTCCCCCCAACGACTTCCTGGTAGTCCGGACAAACAGCCGAGGCATACAGAGGGCGGGAGGAGATGGAACGGAGGAAGGCCGGAGCCCAGCGGGAGGAGAGAGCCACCCCCGGCCGGCCAATCCCTTCATAGACTTCCCGGTGAGTCCTCCTCCCCCTCCCTGTATATATATTATCACTGAGCCCAGACACCGCCGTGTATACACCCCCCTCCTCTGTATATACACCTCACCCCTCCTCTGTATATACACCTCCCCCCTCCCCCCCTCTGTATATACACCTCACCCCTCCCCCCCTCTGTATATACACCACACCCCTCCTCTGTATATACACCACACCCCTCCCCCCTCCTCTGTATATACACCTCCTCTGTATATACACCTCACCCCTCCCCCCCTCTGTATATACAATTCCCCCCTCCTCTGTATATACACCTCACCCCTCCCCCCCTCTGTATATACACCTCCCCCCTTCTCTGTATATACACCACACCCCTCCCCCCTCCTCTGTATATACACCACACCCCTCCCCCCTCCTCTGTATATACACCGCACCCCTCCCCCCTCCTCTTTATATGCACCTCCCCCCTCTGTATATACACCTCCCCCCTCCTCTGTATATACACCTCACCCCTCCCCCCCTCTGTATATACACCTCCCCCCTTCTCTGTATATACACCGCACCCCTACCCTTCCTCTGTATATACACCGCACCCCTCCCCCCTCCTCTGTATATACACCACACCCCTCCTCCTCCTCTGTATATACACCAAACCCCTCCCCCCTCTGTATATACACCTCACCCCTCCCCCCTCCTCTGTATATTCACCACACCCCTCCCCCACTGTATACTGAGCACTGATCCTGTATATACACCTCACACTTCCTTTATACATTCCCACCGCTCATATATACCGCAATATTACCTCCCCCCTTAAAAAATTTACCACTTATCCCTCACTTTGCATTTATAGTATATACTGAGCCTCTATATAACCCCCCCTTCTTTACTGCCAATCTATACCTCCCTTTCCCCACTGTTTGTAAATACCCCCCATTCTCTACTGCCTGTATATACCACCACCCTCCTCCCACTGCCTGTATATACAACTTCCCCTTTTCTACTGCCTGTATATAACGCCCTCTTCTCTTCTGCCTGTATTTACCACCCCCCTTATTTACTGCCTGTATATAACCCCCCCCCCCTTCTCTTCTGCCTGTATTGGAACATATGTGGTTGTATTCTGGATTACACGAAGTGCTCTCTATATTGAACCTTTTTCTTGTTCTCTTTGTAACTCAATAAATACAGATTTATTTTTTTTAATCTGCGTGTTCTGTAGTTCGTGGGGAAAAAAATTGGCAAATAAAAATCTCCTGTAGTGTATAGAATTGTGACACAAGTCATATTGTAATTGAATGTTATTAGAAATGACCTTTCCTGTTCAGTCATCAGCGCTGTGATCTTCTGTAATATACAACATGGCAGCCTGGAGGTGTTCTACACGCAGATGGTGTACAGAGCGCCCCCCACAAATGTCATTTCCTGCTTGTGTGATTGGTTGACTGATTTCCCAGAAGTCTGCACTAAGATACAAGTCGGATATTGGGCATCCTCTGCAACAAAAATGTCATTTTTGGTGAGATACTCCCAAAGGGAAATCACTGCCACTTTCCTCATTAGAGCCCTGCAGGTGCAGCAGCTGATTGATAATTATCAAATAATAAAATAGTGCAGCGCTAAAAAAACCCATAAATAATATTCAAATCAATAAATCATGCGATTGTCACACACAAAACAATAATTAGTGATAAGATCAATATAGATGTATATGGTGTACATACTAACTAAAGTGCTCACAAAGTGCATCCTGAGGTCATCTACACGGCCTCTATAAGGTGTCATCAATACCACACAAATGATTGGTAAACAATAAACCCCCCAACACCTCCTACTTAAGTAGGTATATCATGAAACTCCTAAGAATGGGGAAATAACACACAAAGGGACTTGTGCAAAATATATAAATACCATACAGTGACCAAACTAATTATTAAATACAAAATGTAATCATAAATAAAAAAATGTATATAAATAAATATATATGTAACAGATAAAGTCTCTAATAGTCCATAAATCTTCCAAATTAATTGTGCTTCAAAAAAACTTCCATGCAGAGTGAAAACTTTGTGAAAATTGTGATCGTGTCTACACACATATCCTCAGTGCGTCAGTGAAATCACATGACTTACCCTGAGTGATTTCAGTGACGCAACGCGTTGGTACGCAGTGACGCAGCTTCCGGCAAGTGGTGATGCACATCCGGCGTGGACGCCATCTTAGGACACCCAATTTCCCTAAGCCATGCAGTACACCCAAGCATGAGGTTTATATGCGATTTTGTGATGTTATACAAGTGAGTGGGCATTTGTTATTTAACATAAAGACTTTATTACTCTAATTACTACACTGTGGAGGATCTTTTGTCTCTCACCATGAGCGGTATGGGAGAGTGTCAGGGACCATGGAGATGCATGGGTCTGCACATGCGTAGGTGTCTGTCAAGACATGCAGGCAGCAGGGCACTAGGACCCAGGCGCACCCGTCGCCTATGACGGTGTTGGGCAGGCACTAGGACCTAGGCTGCGCCTGTCAGGTGCAGGGCGGTCTACTTAAACCAGCCCTGCACAGACACAAGTTGCCGTATGGTCTGATCTTGTTCCTGTGTTCCTGTATTGCCGTTGTTTGAGATTCGTTGCTGACCTGCCTGGACCTGACCCCTGCTGACTTCTTTTGCTCTGACCCCTGGCTAAGTTCGACCTCTCTTTTGGATATCCCTACCTGATCTGAACTACTGGTACCGACCCCGGCGATTGACCTGACTATTCTTCTTCCTGCTGCCTTGTACTACGCTGACCCCTCTGTTACCGACCTGGCCCGTTTGACCACGCTATTGCTCAGCCATCCATCCGACCCGCACGGATTAGCTGCTTTTCTGCAGACCTGTCTGCCTCTTCACGTCAGGCTCTCTATCTGTCATTAGCTCTGGTGATTCCCCTACCTCAGGTGGGTGTACTCAGGGGCCGCGACCTGGTCACTGTCTGCTCCAAGCCCATCCCCACCATTAGGGGCTCTGGTGAACAAGCGGACTGGGGCTTAGACTCCGCGCCCGGGGAATCCTGTCCTGTGGACTGCTAGAATACACTAGGTGGTCCATATCAGAGAGTATGTTATGTAGCAGATGTACAGTCAGGTCCATAAATATTGGGACATCGACACAATTCTAACATTTTTGGCTCTATACACCACCACAATGGATTTGAAATGAACAAGATGTGCTTTATCTGCAGACTGGATATAGAGAAATCAGGTGGCGCTCACACCTAGTGCATTATCCAAGGTTTATTGTAAGGAGTGAAAAATAAAAACATACTCACAGACGAAGCATGTATCTAAAAAGCATAGAGAAATGATGATGGCCACAACGGCAGGCAAGGTGTTCTCACTGTCAGTGCGGTCAAATGGCTGACGCATTTCGTCTCCCACTATCCATTCATTACACATCAGCATCAGAGGTTGGTCATTAGCTCTTAGGAAAGTGATTCGTCCCCGAAACGTGTCATCCATTTGACCGCACTGACAGTGAGAACACCTTGCCTGCCGTTGTGGCCATCGTCATTTTTCTATGCTTTTTAGATACATGCTTCGTCTGTGAGTATGTTTTTATTTTTCACTCCTTACAATAACCCTTGGATAATGCACTAGGTGTGAGCGCCACCTGATTTCTCTATATCCAGTGGCTGATCTCCCCGTCTGAGGAGGGCTGCACCCCTGAAGCATTTCCTTTGGTTGTCGCTGTCCTGGTCCCCTTGGCTTCCCTTTTGGCTGTGCATATCCTGAGGCGCTGGAGAGTACATATGATATCCGGTTTGGTTGTTTTTTTTTAACTGCACACTGTGAGCTTTAATTTTAGGGTATTTACGTCCAAATCAGGTGAACGGTGTAGGAATTACAACAGTTTGCATATGTGCCTCCCACTTGTTAAGGGACCAAAAGTAAAGGGACAGAATAATCATAAATCAAACTTTCACTTTTTAATACTTGGTTGCAAATCCTTTGCAGTCAATTACAGCCTGAAGTCTGGAACGCATAGACATCACCAGACGCTGGGTTTCATCCCTGGTGATGCTCTGCCAGGCCTCTACTGCAACTGTCTTCAGTTCCTGCTTGTTCTTGGGGCATTTTCCCTTCAGTTTTGTCTTCAGCAAGTGAAATGCTCAATCGGATTCAGGTCAGGTGATGGACTTGGCCATTGCAGAACATTCCACTTCTTTCCCTTAAAAAACTCTTTGGTTGCTTTTGCAGTCAGCTTTGGGTCATTGTCCATCTGCACTGTGAAGCGTCCAATGAGTTGTGAAGCATTTGGCTGAATATGAGCAGATAATATTCCCGAAACACTTCAGAATTCATCCGGCTGCTTCTGTCAGCAGTCACATCATCAATAAATACAAGAGAAGCAGTTCCATTGGCAGCCATACATGCCCACGCCAAGATTTATATAGCCAACAGTTTGCTCAGCACTTTACAATATAACGGGAGACAATACAGCAACAATACAGTTCAATACAAGAGGGTTAGGAGGGCGTATGTGAACTTTTATATGCACTTTTTGCTTGTGCTGTAGTCCTCATAAAAAGGGGGTATCCAGACCCCCCCACCCCGATACACACCGGCTTTCATGGAATTTATTCTTTATTAACCACTTCCTGTCCGGACACTTTTACCCCCTTCCTGTCCAGGCCAATTTTCAGCTTTCGGCGCTCTCACATTGTGAATGACAATTACTCAGACATACAACACTGTATCTAAATGAAATTATTATCATTTTTTTCAAACAAATAGAGCTTTAATTTGGTGGTATTTAATCATCACTGGGGTTTTTATTTTTTTGCTAGAAAAATGAAAAAAACTTAAAATTTTGAAAAAAAACATGTTTTTCTTAGTATTTGATACTAAATTTTGCAAATAAATATACTTTCTTCATAAATTTAGGCCAAAATCCATTGTGCTACATTTTGTTGGTAGACATAACCCAAATCAGTGTGTATTATTTAGTCTTTGTGAAAGTTTTATAGAGTCCACAGACCACGGTATATATATTTGATATATTTGAAAATGTATCAATCCTGATGTACGGACTACCTATATAATTTCTTGGGGCCCTAAAATGCCAGGACAGTACAAATACCCCCCAAACGAACCCTTTTTGGAAAGTAGACAGTCTGAGGTATTTAATGAGAGGCATGGGGAGTTTTTTGAAGTTGTCATTTTTTGCCAATTTTTTAAGGAAATGATGAAAGTAAAAAAAATTCTTTTTTTTTTCCCACAAAGTTGTCATTTAACAAGTTCTTTCTCTCACACGGCATAGGCATACTTGCAATTACACCCCAAAACACATTTTGCTACTCATCCTGAGTATGGCGATACCACATGTGTAAAACTTTTTCACAGCCTAACCACATAGAAGGGCCCCACATCCAATAAGCACCCTTAGGCGTTCTAGGGGCAAAAATTACACATCTAATTTCTTGACTGTCTATCACAGTTTTGGAGGTCCTGGAGCACCAGGACAATTGAATTACCCACAAAATGACCCCATTTTCGAAAGAAAACACCTCAAGGTATGTTTTAAGAGGCATGGTGAGTCCTCTGAAGACTTCATTTTTTGCCACATGTTTTTGGAAAATGTGAAAAGAAAATGAAAATGTATTTTTTTTTACGCAAAGTTGTCAATCTATGAGATATTTCTATTACACAGCATAGGCATACTTAAAATGATACCTCAAAACGCATTCTTTAACTCCTGCTGAATATGGCGATACCAAATGTGTGAGACTTTTTCACAGTCTGGCCACATAGAGGGGTTCCACATCCAATAAGCACCTGTTAGCGTTCTAAGGGGAAAAATCACACATCTAATTTCTTAACTACCTATTGCTGTTTTTCAGGTCCTGGAGCATCAGGACAATGGAATTATCCACAAAATGACCCCATTTTGGAAAGCAAACACCCCAAGGTATGTTTTAAGAGGCATGCGGAGTCTTCTGAAGACTTCATTTTTTGCCACAAGTTTTTGGAAAATGCGAAAAGAAAATGAAAATGTATTTTTTTCTACTCAAAGTTGTCAATCTATGAGATATTTCTAATACACTGCATAGGCATACTTAAAATTACACCCCAAAACACATTCTCTAACTCTTCCTGAATATGGTGATACCAAATGTGTGAGACTTTTTCACAGTCTGGCCACATAGAGGGGTTCCACATCCAATAAGCACCTGTTAGCGTTCTAAGGGGAAAAATCGCACATCTAATTTCTTGACTACCTATTGCCGTTTTGGAGGTCCTGGAGCATCAGGGCAATGGAATTATCCACAAAATGACCCCATTTTGGAAAGCAAACACCCCAAGGTATGTTTTAAGAGGCATGGGGAGTCTTCTGAAGACTTCATTTTTTGCCAAAAGTTTTTGGAATATGTTAAAAGAAAATGAAAATGTATTTTTTTCTACGCAAAGTTGTCAATATAGAAGATATTTCTAATACAC
Source organism: Staurois parvus (assembly GCF_062004578.1). Classification (NCBI taxonomy): domain Eukaryota; kingdom Metazoa; phylum Chordata; class Amphibia; order Anura; family Ranidae; genus Staurois; species Staurois parvus. Next base: position 242,810 of record NW_028318041.1, on the reverse strand, counting down.
TGCATAGGCATACTTAAAATTACACCCCAAAACACATTCTCTAACTCTTCCTGAGTATAACGATACCACACGTGCAAGACTTTTTCACAGCCTAGCCAAATGGAGGGGCCCCACATGCAATAAGCACCGTTAGGCATACTAAGGGCAAAAATTACACATCTAATTTATTGACTACGTATCACAATTTTGGAGGTCCTGGAGCAGCAAAGTCTTCTGAAGACTTTTTACACAGATTTTTAGAAAATGTGAAAAAAAAGTAGTTATTTTTTTTTTAATGCAATGTTACCAATAATAACATATTTCTAACACACTGCATAGGTATTCTTAGAATAACACTTTAAAACACATTCTGTTACTTTTCCTGAGTATGGGGATACCACATGTGTAAGACATTTTCAGTGTTTGGACTGATTACTGGTCATTGCAACCTGTTTATCACAAAAATTAGCAAACATTATATATCAATAAAGCATAGTGTAGCTTCACCTACAGCCTGTTCCTAAAAGCTTAACCTACTAGTACGTGGCTGTCCACATAGCACTATGTTCATTCACCAAGAAGGTGAACAAAAGATAAACCAAAGAGTACCTGTGGTTTCAGTGCAGAGGATGGGTGGCACCAGTGTCTTGCAGGAAGGTAGCCAGTGGGATGTGCAGATGGGTCAGTACCGGTGTCATGCATAGACGTGGTGAGCAAACAGGCAAAGTAGTGGTCCAGGAAGAAGACAGGAACATGGTCCATAAAAAGGCCACAGTCAATACAGACAGCAAGCAAAGACGTGGTAAAAGGATTGGTCCAGGCAGAAACATTAAGCTTAGGGCCTTGGTTAGGTAAGACTGGACAAAGGGGTAGAGGCTTCATCCCACCCAAATCTCTTTGAAGCCTCTGGTCTCCAGACCCTGATCCGGGAATTAAAAAACCCAAAGAAAACAAAAAGGTTTTCTCTGCTCGGAAACACTACTCTGGATCCCCTCACATATGTGAGACCCCTGTGTTGTCTTGAATCCCACTACTAAAGTGGGAGGGCAAAAGATCAGTCCAGGAGGCAGGCAGAGGCATGGTCGATTAACAGGCCGAGGTCAGTTCAGGCAGCAGGCAGAGGCATGGTCGATTAACAGGCCGAGGTCAGTTCAGGCAGCAGGCAGAGGCATGGTCGATTAACAGGCCGAGGTCAGCTCAGGCAGCAAGCAGAGGCATGGTCGAGTAACAGGCCGAGGTCAGTTCAGGCAGCAGGCAGAGGCATGGTCCATTAACACGCCGAGGTCAGTTCAGGCAGCAAGCAGAGGCATGGTCAATAAACAGGCCGAGGTCAGTTCAGATGGAAGGCAGGAAAATGAATTCAGGCAACAGGCAGAAACGTGGCAGGGAAATAGCAAACAGAGGACAAAGAGATATATCTTCACCGTACTTCACTAATAATGTAGTGCGGTATGGTAGATACGGAAGCACTCTTCTATACAGAGACCAGGCTTTGAGGGACACTGGGGACAGTAGTATCGGGTGTCAGATCGAATTCTATGTTTGGAGCATACCCGACATCTCTTTTGAGGATTGCGGTCTGTTTCGGTAGGGGGGACGATATTGGGGAACTGTCTTTCATGCAATCGGCTCACTGCATCAGACCGAATTTGTTCAGGTACGGGTCTTACTTGATAGATGAGGGATGTGATTATCTCTTCCTGATATTGTAAGAAGGTGACAGGTCTTTGTGTGGACTTCTGGAAAACGATGTAGGAATTGTACAGGGCCATATGGAAAAGGTAGAAGGATACTTTTTTATACCAGTAGATTGATCTTCTGTTGGGTATGTAGGGCTGTAACATTTGATCATTTAAATCCACTCCCCCCATGAACAGGTTGTATTCGTGTATGCATTGGGGTTTTCGGATGGGACCGCGACTTCCTTGAATTTCCAATGAGCTGCTGTTATGGATAGATGAAAGGACATACACATCCCGTTTGTCTCGCCACTTAAGGGCCAGGATCTCTTCATTTCTCAAGCTAGCTGACTCCCCCCTGTTTAGCTTGGTGGCAACCAATTGTTGTGGAAATCCCTTCCGATTGGGTGGAACTGTGCCACAGGCTACAGTGTCCTTGAGATAAAGGTGGCGGAAAAGGGGCAGGCTTGTGTAGAAATTGTCCACGTAAAGGTGGTACCTCTGATTGAAGAGGGGGTATACCAGGTCCCAGACAATTTTTCCACTAACCCCTATATAGGCTGGGCATTCAGGGGGCTCTAGCTGACTGTCCTTTCCCTCGTAGATACGGAACTTGTACACATACCCTGTGGCCCTTTCGCAGAGTTTGTTCATCTTCACCCCGTATCTGGCCCGTTTACTTGGAATGTACTGTTTTATGATCAGCCTCCCAGTGAAATGGACTAGGGATTCAGCGACACAGATGTTTTTTTCAGGACAATATATTTCTGAAAATTTTTGGTTGAAATAATTGATTAGTGGACAAATTTTATAAAGTTTGTCGTACTCGGGGTGATCTCTGGGGGGGAACAGGGAATTATCGTTGAAATGTAGAAAGTGCATAAATGTTTTATAGCGGGTCCTGGACATAGTGGCAGAATAGAGCGGCATGTGTTGAATGGGATTTGTCGACCAATAAGCATGCAGTTCATTTTATTTTGTTAGTCCCATATTAAATGTAAGGCCAAGAAACACTTTAAATTCTTCAACTGTGAGGCATTTCCACTCAAATGTTCGAGCATAACAGGAGTTGGGATTTTGAGTGATAAATTGCTGGGTGAAAATATTGCATTGGTGCACAACTGAATTCAAAAACTCTTCAGTGAAAAATAAATGGAAATAATCAATGGCTGTAAAATTTTGGGTTTCTGCCTGAATGCCTGGTTGGGCTATGAATGGGGGAATTATAGGTGCTCCTGATCCTGAAGGTAGCCACACAGGGTTTAAAAGAGCATCTGGGACAGCAGTATGGGCCCTAATCCTTGGTGGCTGATGTGACACCTGAATACTAGAACTTGCACTTACAGTGCTGGTAGTAGCCATATCAGAAGAACGTATTGAGCTGCTGGTGGTTGCTTGCTGCTCCTTGGAGTTCCTCATTCTTTTTGTTGGAACACCTTCTTCTGATTCAGAGAGTGAACTGCTGCTGTGTACTGGTTCATATACAGAATCAGAGTTTGACAGTGAGAGTTCTCCGTCACTCTCATCTGTCATACTCAGAATTTGAAATGCCTCCTGGCTTGTATATGATCTTTTGGCCATATTTTTGACACTGATCAGGACCCACTGGTATGGCAGTGATCAGGGGGGTGTTGCAGTGAGGGACAGATATCTGGCTGCAGTTGGTTCACACTAGTCACTGTTGGGCAAAAATCAGAGATACAGTGAGGTGGATGGCAATGTTTTGTGAGTGTGTGTAAACTCTGTGCAAAGGCTGAAAATTACTCACAGTTAGCTGTACTGGATCTCTCTCCTCACAGACGATGGCAGTGAACAGGATCCACTGTTGTGGCAGAGATCAGGGACACTTTATGAACAGGCACACTGTAAGGTGATCAGGGACACTGATTGGGCCACTGTATGGTGATCAGGGACACTGCTGGGCCACTGCGGTGATCAGGGACACTGCTGGGCCACTTGTGTGGCGATCAGGGACACTGTGGCAGTCAGGGACACTGTGGCAATCAGGGACACTGCTGGACCACTTGTGCGGCGACCATGGACACTGCTGGGCCACTGCGATGATCAGGACACTGCTGGGCCACTTGTGTGGCGATCAGAAACACTGCTGGGCAACTGCAGTGATCAGGGACACTGCGGTGATCAGGGGCACTGCTGGACCACTTGTCCGGCGATCAGGGACACTGCTGGGCCACTTGTGTGGTGATCTGGGCCACTGCGGCAATCAGGGACACTGCGGTGATCAGGGACACTGCTGGACCACTTGTGCAGCAATCGGGGACACTGCGGTGATCAGGGACACTGCTGGGACACTGCGGCGATCAGGGACACTGCTGGACCACTTCTGCGGCGATCAGGGCCACTGCTGGGCCACTGCGATGATCAGGACACTGCTGGGCCACTTGTGTGGCAATCAGAAACACTGCTGGACTACTGCGGTGATCAGGGACACTTCGGTGATCAGGAGCACTGCTGGACCACTTGTCCGGCGATCAGGGACACTGCTGGGCCACTTGTGTGGTGATCAGGAACACTGCTGGGCCAATGCGGGGATCAGGGACACTGCTGGGCCAATTGTGTGGTGATCAGGAACACTGCTGGGCCAATGCGGTGATCAGGGACACTGCTGGGCCACTTGTGTGGTGGTCAGGGACACTGCTGGGCCACTGCGGCAATCAGGGCCACTGCGGCGATCAGGGACACTGCTGGACCACTTGTGCGGCAATCAGGGACACTGCGGTGATCAGGGACACTGCTGGGCCACTGCGGTGATCAGGGACACTGCTGGACCACTTGTGCGGCAATCAGGGACAATGCTGGGCCACTTGTGTGGCAATCAGGGACACTGCTGGTCCACTTGTGTGGCAATCAGGGACACTGCTGGGCCACTGCGGCAATCAGGGACACTGCTGGGCCACTGCGGCGATCAGGGACACTGCTGGACCACTTGTGCGGCAATCAGGGACACTGTGGCAATCAGGAACACTGCTGGACCACTTGTGCGGCAATCAGGGACACTGCGGTGATCAGGGACACTGCTGGGCCACTTGTGCGGCAATCAGGGACACTGCTGGGCCACTTGTGCGGCAATCAGGGACACTGCTGGGCCACTTGTGTGGCAATCAGGGACACTGCTGGGCCACTGCGGCAATCAGGGACACTGCTGGGCCACTGCGGCAATCAGGGACACTGCTGGACCACTTGTGCGGCAATCAGGGACACTGCGGCGATCAGGGACACTGCTGGACCACTTGTGCAGCAATCAGGGACACTGCGGTGATCAGGGACACTGCTGGGACACTGCGGTGATCAGGGACACTGGTGGACCACTTGTGCGGCAATCAGGGACGCTGCTGGGCCACTTGTGTGGCGATCAGGGACGCTGCTGGGCCACTGCGGCAATCAGGGACACTGCTGGGCCACTGCGGCAATCAGGGACACTGCTGGGCCACTGCGGCGATCAGGGACACTGCTGGACCACTTGTGCGGCAATCAGGGACACTGTGGCAATCAGGAACACTGCTGGACCACTTGTGCGGCAATCAGGGACACTGCGGTGATCAGGGACACTGCTGGGCCACTGCGGCATAAGGGACACTGCTGGGCCACTTGTGTGGCAATCAGGGACACTGCTTGGCCACTGCGGCGATACTGCTGGGCCACTTGTGTGACGATCAGGGACACTGCTTGGCCACTGCGGCGATCAGGGACACTGCTTGGCCACTTGTGTGGCGATCAGGAACACTGTGACGATCAGGGACACTGTGGCGATCAGGAACACTGCTGGGCCACTATGTGGCGATCAGGGACACTGACAATCAGGGACACTGCTGGGCCACTTGTTGGGCGATCAGGGCCACTTGTTGGCAATCAGGACCACTTGTGGGCAATCAAGGCCACTTGTGGGCGATCAGGGCCACTTGGGGCAATCAGGGACACTTGTGGGTGATCAGGGACACTTGTGGGGGCAATCAGGGCCACTTATTGGGGCGATCAGGGCCACTTATTGGGGCGATCAGGGACACTTTAGGGGCGATCAGGGACACTTTAGGGGCGATCAGGGACACTTTAGGGGCGATCAGGGACACTTTAGGGGCGATCAGGTGTCACTGAGCTGGAGGGCAGTTAGCTACTACCTATTGTTCGCTGTTTCTCCTCTCACAGACAACTCCGTGTGAGGAGAAGGAGGCGGAAGCCGCACCATGCGGCTTTTATTCACACTTAAGCTGTGTCCTTATTGGACACAGCTGATCACATGGTATGGGACCGATTTAATTGGTCCCATACCATGTCACGTAATCCACCGTGTCCGTCGGACTCGGCGATCATCGGGCTCACGGGTGCGCGCTCTAGGAGTCGCGCACGAGCCTCAGATACAAGGTGCCGTTTAGAAACGGCAACCCGCTCCTGGAGGTGTCCCGTCCTGCCGTTTATAAACAGCGGCCGGACGGGAAGTGGTTAAAATACCACTTTGGACTTTCTGACCATTGGTGTAATCCTCCTACTCCTTCTTGCATAGTCTGAGAACTAATGGGGGTGGGGGGGGTATTGTAAAAAAGGTTAGCTGCCTGGCTGTCTTGTTCAGCCTCTTAATCCAGTGTATTCTGAAGGGCCAAGAACAGCCAGAGAAGTCATATTCCTTATCTGCTTACTGCCAGGTAAGTAGTATCTTCAGCCCAAGGCCTCTTTCACATAGGCAGCCAGGAGAGGGGGCTGTGGCAAAAACGGGCAATTAAGCCGTGGTTTTCATGGCCATCTAAAATCTATCATACAGCCATAGGGAGATTGTAGAAATGTGGTCGCTGCGAGACTTTGCATCACAGCCGCAGCAAACTTAACTCGGCTTGTGGAGCTGACAGGTGGCACCTCCAGTCAAACTCACCCGTTCGAGTCAATGAAGCCGCACCAATAGGGGATGTATAAAAAAATGAAATGTGGGTGAATATACAAATTCCAATATACAGTATTTGCCGGCGTATAAGACGACCCCCTACTTTTCCTGCTAAAATGTAGTGTTTGGGCTATACTCGCCGTATAAGACTACCCCTCTTCCAATGCACACCAGTGGGAGGAATAGTGCCCCATCATCGGTGTCAGTGGGGGGACTAGTGCCCCATCATCGGTGTCAGTGGGAGGACTAGTGCCCCATCATCGGTGTAAGTGGGAGGACTAGTGCCCCATCATTGGTATTAGTGGCAGAAATAGTGCTCCATCATTAGTATCAGTGGGAGGAATAGTGCCCCATCATTGGTATTAGTGGCAGAAAAAGTACCCCATCATTGGTGTCAGTGGGAGGAATAGTGCCCCATCATCGGTGTCAGTGGGAGGACTAGTGCCCCATCATTGGTATTAGTGGCAGAAATAGTGCCCCATCATTAGTATCAGTGGGGGGAATAGTGTCCCAACATTGGTGTCAGTGGGAGGAATAGTGCCCCATCATTGGTGTCAGTGGGAGGAATGGTGTCCCAACATTGGTGTCAGTGGGAGGAATGGTGTCCCATCATTGGTGTCAGTGGGGGGGGGAATAGTGCCCCATCGTTGGTGTCAGTGGGGGGAGGAATAGTGCCCCATTGTTTGTGTCAGTGGGAGGACTAGTGCCCCAACATTGGTGTCAGTGGGAGGAATAGTGCTCCATCATTGGTATCAGTGACACCAATGATGGGGCACTATTCCTCCCACTGACACCAATTACACTTGCTGACCCTGTTCTAGTATGGTGATGCTGCAGCCAGCATATGTGGTTGCAGCAGCACCTCTACACTGAACACTTACCTGCTGCTCCTGAGGAGGCGGAGCCGAGCAGCCGCGCGAACATCCAGTGGCTGAACTGAAGGAGCAGCCGCGCTTCCTGGACCGGATCGTCGTGGGACCGGAGCCAGGTAAGAAACAGCCCCTGCCCACCCCTGTACTTAGTGTCCCTTCCGTTGGAAGGGGGGGGGGTGCGGCGGCGGCACCGCGCCACCCGCCTAAAAAGTGTCAGTATGCCGTATACCAGCGTATAAGATGACCCCCGACTTTTGAGAAGATTTTCAAGGGGTAAAAAGTCGTCTTATACAGCGGAAAATACGGTATCTCTATAAAAGGAGATTCCAAAATGACCATAAATAAAATGGCTGGTGAACACCCGGCTGACCATCAAACCCATACAAAACAAGTAATATTCATTTTAGTGTATATTTTTTCCTGAAAATTTGTGTTAAATGAAAAGCTGCACAAATATCATGTGACATAAAAAAATTGTCACAGCCACCACTTTATTCTCCAGGGCCTCTGCTTTCAGAAAGTATATAATGAATGAGAGTTTTCTAGCAAAAAATACTGATATTTACACATATGTGAAAAATTAAAAAAATTGCCCAGAGCAGCAAGTAATTAAAGGAAGGGATTGCTTTCCCCCACCGAGCCGAGATCTGACAACTACAGCTGGGGTGCCAATATGCAAGAGATAAAAAATCAAAATCATATAACATGTTCCCAGAGCTGCAGCATCGCCAGCCCCCCCCCCCCCCCCCCACACCTAATATCTGCAAAATTTGAAAGCAGCGCAGCTGTGTGGGGCTCCAGCCAAATGGCCGGGTTATTCATTCTCAGACTTCCATGAATGAACTGCAAGTCCTGGCAGCCTTAGCGGCTGTTGGTTTGTAGTTTTCAATGAACTACACCCCTTTCATCCAGTACATCCCGTAAATCCCGTACACCCCTTACATCCCTTACAACCCGTACACCCCATACATCCTGTACACCCCATACATCCCGTACACCCCATACATCCCGTACACCCCGTACATCCCGTACACCCCTTACATCCCGTACACCCCTTACATCCAGTACATCCCGTACACCCCATGCATCCCATACGGCAAGCAGATATTCTGACAGGTCTGCAGACCTGCATGGCATCAGCCATCTACTGATCCCTGGTGCAATGCTTTCCAGGCTCCTTTGGACATAAATAATGCACATTTTTTACCTGCAAAATATCTGCCTCTGCCTCCCTCAAGTATCCTTCATTCGCAAGTTTGATATTTGGAAGATATGTGTAATAAAGGACCCCTTTGATGGAAGTAAAGGGCCCCATTATTGGTGGCAAGAGCCCTGGCCAGAGTTCAGGGAGGCCCTTCAAGGTTTATTGCACCGGGGCCCTAAATGTTCTAGTCATGCCTCTGACTAGAGGATTTTTTTTTAAGTGTAGGACTATCCTAAACAACACTAAACCCAAGTCCTACATTTAGAAAAATATAGATAAAAAAAATTGATATAGAATCAATGTATCCTAAAGCCTATATCATCGCACATCATGAATATAGTATTTAGAATAGTTGATTATATTGGAGCTGCTACTATACACTAATGAGTAGTTTCATATTCTCCTCTGATAAGGTGTCTAAATGAGGCAATCAGCGTAGTTTGGGTCATCCTGTGTTCAATTGTCAGAAGGTGTTGCTATGTAAATCTATGCCAACCAATGGGAGACTGTGTGGCTCTATAAAAGCTAGCTTAATCCACTGCTAATCACACCCTCGGGCGAAGTCGTGTGACGAAACGCGTTAGGAGGTGATCCAGCAGTGAAGTCATCACGTACGCCATTATCACGTGTCTGATCCACATGACTGCAATCGCGTCATCTGTTGCAGGCAAGTGAGACGTCACTGTGTGTGTTGGAAGCCGTGTACTAAGCGCTGCAGGCTGGGACCGATTTTTAAATTAAAAAGCTTTATATTTGCCTAATGTGAGTGCAGTTTTAATTGGGAATTTGTTGGAATAAAATTTCTGAAACGTTTTTACACTGTAGAGAGTTTTATTTATTTATTTATTTATTTATTTATTTATCGAGTTTATATAGCGCCAAAGGGTTTGCTCAGCGCTGTACAATAGAGGGGGGGACAATACATGAAACAGTACAGTAACATCAAACAGCACATAAGGGGTAAGAGGGCCCTACTCTTTCGAGCTTACAATCTAGGAGGGAGGGGGTAGAGGTACAGGAGGAAATGGCTGTGGGGGATGGAGTGGTAGGAGGAGGGAAGGGCAGCGGCTGTTAGGTGAGGGTGGGGTAGGCTTCCCTGAAGAGGTGGGTTTTCAGGGAGCGCCTGAAGGTGAGGAGGGAAGGTGACAGTCTGATGGATTGGGGTAGTGAGTTCCAGAGGATGGGGGAGGACCTGGAGAAGTCTTGCAGTCGTGCGTGGGAGGAGGAGACCAGGGAGCAAGATAGAAGGAGGTCCTGTGAAGAGCGAAGGGTACGGGTAGGGTGGTACCTGGGAATCAGGTCGGTGAGGTAGTTAGGGGCAGTGTTGTGAATGGCCTTGTAGGTCAGAGTGAGCAGTTTGAATTTAATGCGTTGGGCAATGGGGAGCCAGTGGAGGGAGAGGCAGAGGGGGGAGGCAGAGGTGGAGCGGCTGGTGAGGTGGATGAGTCTGGCAGCTGAGTTCAGGATGGTCTGAAGCGGGGAGAGTTTGCACTGGGGTAGGTCGGTGAGGAGGGAGTTGCAGTAGTCAAGGCGTGAGATAATCAGGGAGTGTACGAGTAGTTTAGTGGTGACTGGGGTAAGGAAGGAGCGTATCTTGGCGATGTTCCGGAGGTGGAGCCTGCATGTATTTGTAAGTGATTTGACATGAGGTTGAAAGGAAAGGTTTGAGTCCAGAATGACGCCAAGGACCTTGGCTTGCTGGGCAGGATTGATGGTGGTGTTGTTGGTAGTGATGGAAAGGATGGGGGGGTGGGGCGCGGGAAGGGGGAAAGAAGAGAAGCTCGGTTTTGGAGAGGTTGAGCTTGAGGAAATGGAGCGACATCCAGTCAGAGATGTCGTTTAGGAGGTGAGTGATGCAAGCGGAGAATGTGGGGGTGAGGTGAGGGGTGGATAGGTAGATTTAAGTATCATCAGCGTAGAGGTGGTAGTTGAAGCCGTGGGAGTGTATGAGTTTGCCAAGGGAGGAGGTGTAGATGGAGAAGAGAAGGGGTCCAAGGACAGAGCCCTGGGGGACCCCAACAGAGAGGGGGAGGGAAGAGGAGGTGGCACCGTTGTAGGAAACGCTGAAGGAGCGTTGGGATAGATAGGATGAGAACCAGGAGAGAGCGGTGTCTCTGATGCCAAGGGAGAGTAGTTTATTAAGGAAGAGGGTGTGGTCGACTGTGTCAAAGGCCGCGGAGAGGTCTAGGAGAAGGAGGACAGAGTAGTCGCCTTTGGCTTTGGCGGTTAGTAGATCGTTGGTGATTTTGAGGAGGGCAGTTTCGGTGGAGTGTAGGGGACGGAAGCCGGACTGTAGTGGGTCAAGGAGGTTGCTGTCAGTTAGGTGGGCGCTTAGACGATCGTAGACCAAGCGCTCAAGGAGCTTGGACGTGAGTGGCAGCAGGGAAATTGGTCTGAGGTTGTTGAGGTCAGTGGGGTCCAGGGAGGGCTTTTTGAGTATGGGGGTGATGTGCGCATGTTTTAGGGGGGAGGGGAAGACGCCAGTAGAGAGGGAGAGATTGAAGACGTGGGTAAGGGAGCGGATGAGGGAAGAGGGGGGTGACCGGAGGAGTTGAGAGGGGATAGGGTCCAGGGGGCAGGTAGTGAGGCGGGCTTCTGAGAAGACTCTGGTGACTTCCTCAGTGGTAGTAGGGCTGAAGGAGTGCAGTAATGGGGGGGTTACGGTAGGCAGGGCCTTGGGTGTGGTGGGGGGCAGTGCCATTGCGAGGTCAGAGGAGGGGAGAGATGAGGGGGTGATGGAAGGGGGGAGGCTAGATGGGGAGGTAGATTGCAAGTTGACTATGTCCTTGCGGATTGCGTCAATCTTGTTGTGGAGATGAGTGGCAATCTCGTGGGCGGTAAGTGAGGTACTGAGTGGAGGAGGGGGGGGAGAGAGCAGGGAGTTGAAGGTGGAGAAGAGTCGGCGAGGGCAGGTGGAGAGGGTGTTGATCAGGTCAACAAAGTAGGCCTGCTTGGCGGCGTGGAGGGAGGCGGTGTAGGTGAGGAAGGCAGATTTGTAGAGGGAGAATGCATGAGGGGACCTGGTTTTGCGCCATAGTCTCTCCAGCGCACGACTGCGACGTTTGAGGCATTTGCCATGGTTGGAGCGGTGTGGGTTTGATGTTGCGTGTGGTTAGGGGTGCCAGAGAGTCTAGGGTAGCTGATAGTGAGTCGTTGTACGCGGTGTTGGGGTGTTGTCGTTGATGGGGATGTTGAAGTCCCCGAGGATGATGGTCGGTATCTCAGAGGAGAGGAAGAAGGGAAGCCAGGCGGCGAAGTCATCCAGGAAGCGGGCTATGGTTCCGGGGGGCCTGTAGATCACTGCGATCCTTAGGGGGGTGGGTGAGAAGAGCCGGATGCAGTGAGCCTCGAAGGAGGAGAAGGTTAGGGAGGGGGGGTTTAGGGAAGACCTGGAAGGTGCTCAGCGGTGGAAACGAGGAGGAGAAGTGCAGGTGGCATGCTGGGGTGAGTGCAGTGCTGTTTGGGTCAGGGGAGGTGAAGGGATACGGGTCAGGGCGAGGTGATGTGGAGAGTCTGTATCACCGTGGAGGAGTCCACTAGAGTCCTTCTGTAGGGGGAGAGTGGGAGTAAAGTCCAGCAGCTGGTTGGCTGCAATCTGTGGGTGCAGTATGCTGGCGTCCGAGGGGTCTTCAGTGGGTCCGGTGGATCGGCGAGTGGAGGGGACGTAGGGTGTGATGTCTGGGGGCGTTGGTAGGCACGGCGTCTGGTGATGCTGGCGGCTCGGTGACTGGAGATTCGCTGGGTGGTCCGGGAGATTCGCTGGGCGACGTCTCGATTCGCTGGGTGGTCCGGGTGTTGGGTGTCCAGAGGTGGTAGCTGGGTGCCCGGTAGCTGGGTGCTGGGTGTCCAGGGGTGGTAGCTGGGAGCCTGGTAGCTGGGTGCTGGTTGTCCAGGGGTGGTAGCTGGGAGCCTGGTAGCTGGGTGCTGGGTGTCCAGGGGTGGTAGCTGGGTGCCCGGTAGCTGGGTGCTGGGTGTCCAGGGGTGTTAGCTGGGTGCCCGGTAGCTTGGTGCAGGGTGTCCAGGGGTGGGCCCAGAACCGATGTAAGGGCTGGGCAGCGGAGCAGCGATCAGTGGGCCTGAGCTGGTTCCTGGTGGTCAGAGATGGACACAGGGCTAGTGAGGAGGGCCCTGCGGAGGCTGGCAAGTCTGTGGGGATCGGTGGTGGCAGCTTACCCGTTCTGGTGGTGCTGCCGTGCAGGTATCCTGGGGTGGTCCTGGGCTGCTGTCAGCTTGGTGGTCCTTGCTAGGCAGATCTTTGGTGGGGTGGTTGCTGTCACCTTGCGTCAGGCTGCTGTGGCCCTGGAGACGGTGGAGAGGGTCAGGGGAGGACCACTCCGCTGTGTGTCAGAGGGCAGGAGCCGAGGGACGGAACGGCGGCGCCGCGATTTGGCCGCGGTGCCGCAAGTCGGCCCGCGAATAAATCGAGGCCGCGGCTTCGCAGGTTTTAGTAGGCCGCGATTTCGGAGGGGGCCAAAACTGCTCAGGACCCCTCCCAGATGCTTCACTAGGGGCCGCAGGTGTGTCGGGGCCCTCGTAGTGTCCGTTGCCGCCCAGATGGCAGTGGATTAGGCAGTGGGGCGACGGAGCTCTCTGATGGCATGTTGCTCCGTCGCCATCTTGGAACAGGTATGTTCTATTTATTATATCTATTTTTATCTATAATCTATGTTTTCTATTTCTTCACATGTGGCTCATGCTCAATATGATGGAGATTACTGAGAACATCTGATGAATGATTACTAACGATATGCTGCTGATTTATCTCCCATCCATTGATATATAAGATATGCTGGTTTATCACCCGTATCTGGTGAGTTTGCACTTTGATGGGGTGTTGAGCACTGGATCATTCACATTGGTGGAGGATTGATTATGTGTGAAAGAAAGATTCCATATCTTCATTGAAGGAAGATCATATGATATGTACAGTATATGGACTTTATTTGATGGACTTTGTTATTATTATTATACAGGATTTATAGAGCGCCAAGAGTTTGCTCAGCGCTTTAGGATCAGTTATTTGATTTTCACTATATCATTTTTTTATATAATTTTTGTGTCACAAATTTTCATTTTATTTTGTGGTTCTGGGTTTTCTAGACATTTATTTATTTCATTTATTTATTTATTTTAGTTGTAATTTAAGAGCGCTGTTATTGTGGTCTCTTTGCCACATATATATACATAAGTCCTACATTTGTTTTTAAATTGGGGTATTTCTAATTCCTTCCCGCCCGGCCTATTGTACAATGACAGCCGAAGGGGAACCCTATTGTGCAAAGACAGCCGAGCGGGAACCCTGTTGTACAGTGACGGCCCTGTGGGAACACTATTATACAGTGAGGGCAGAGTGGGATCCCTATTGTACAATGACGGGTTCCCGCACGGCCGTCATTGTACAATAGGGATCCCGCTCGGCCGTCACTGTACAATAGGGTTCCCGCACGGCCGTCATTGTACAAAAGGGTTCCCGCACGGCTGTCATTGTACAATAGGGTACCCGCACGGCTGTCATTGTACAATAGGGTTCCCGCACGGCCGACGCTATACAATAGGGATCCCACTTTGCCGTCATTGTAAAATAGGGATCCTGCTCGGCCGTCATTCTACTATAGGGATCCCGTTTGGCCGTCATTCTACAATAGGGATCCCGCGCGGCCGTCATTCTACAATAGGGATCACGCTCGGCCGTCATTTTACAATAGGGATCCCGCTCGTCCGTCATTCTACAATAGGGATCCCGCTTTTCTGTCATTCTACAATAGGACTTCCGCTTTGCCGTCATTCTACAACAGAGATCCCGCTTTGCCGTCATTCTACAATAGGGTTTCCGCACGACCGTCATTGTACAATAGGTATAATGGAACCAACCCAGGCTGCGCTTGGGTACTTCTGTTAGACTACCACTACCCTATCCGAACACCGACAACAGACAACACAGCAATGGCTGTCATTGTACAATAGGGATCCCGCTTGGCCGTCACTGTACAACAGGGATCCCGCTCTGCCGTCATTGTACAATAGGGATCCCGCTTGGCCGTCACTGTACAAAAGGGATCCCGCTCTGCCGTCATTGTACAACAGGGATCCCGCTCGACCGTCATTGTACAATAGGGTTCCCGCATGGCCGTCATTCTTCAATGGGGTTCCTGCTCGACTGTCATTCTACAACAAGGTTCCCGCTCGGCCGTCATTCTAGAATAGGGTTCCCGCTCGGCCATCATTCTACAATACGGTTCCCGCACGGCAGTCATTGTACAATAGGTGTAACGGAACAAACCCCAGGCTTTGCTTGGGTACTTTGCTTTGCTTGACTACCACTACCCTGTCTGAACACCACAGCAATGGCTGTCATTGTACAATAGGGTTCCCGCTCAGCAGTTATTGTACAATAGGGATCCCACTTTGCCTTCATTGTACAATAGGGATCTCGCTCGGCCGTCATTGTACAACAGGGTTCCCGCTCAGCAGTTATTGTACAATAGGGATCCCACTTTGCCTTCATTGCACAATAGGGCTCCTGCACGACCGTCATTGTACAACAGGGTTCCCGCACGGCCCTCGTACAATAGGGATCCCGCATGTACGTCACTGTACAATATGGTTTCCGTATAGCCGTCATTGTACAATAGGGATCCCGCTGGGCCGTCATTGTACAATAGGGAACTCGCTCGGCTGTTGTTGCACAATAGGGATCCCGCCCGGCCGTCATTGTAGAATAGGGATCCCGCTCGACCGTCATTGTACAATAGGAATCCTGCACGACCGTCATTGTACAATATGGTTCCCGCACGACCGTCGTACAATAGGGATCCCGCTCGGCCATCACTGTACAACAGTTTTCCCGCACGGCCGTCATTGTACAACAGGGTTCCCGCACGGCCCTCATTGTACAACAGGGATCCTGCTCGGACGTCATTGTACAATATGGTTCCCGTATAGACGTCATTGTATAATAGGGTTCCCGCACAGCCGTCATTGTACAACAGGGTTCCCGTATAGCCCTCATTGTTCAATAGGGATCCCGTATAGCCGTCATTGTACAATAGGGATCCCGCACGGCCGTCATTGTACAACAGGGTTCCCGTATAGCCCTCATTGTTCAATAGGGATCCCGTATAGCCGTCATTGTACAATAGGGATCCCGCTCGGCCGTCATTGTATAACAGAGTTCCCGCTTGGCAGTCACTGTACAATAGGGATCCCGCTCGGCCGTCACTATACAATAGGGTTCCCGCACGGCCGTCGCTATACAATAGGGTTCCCGTACGGCCATCATTGTACAATAGGGATCCCACTTTGCCGTCATTGTACAATAAGGATCCTGCTCGGCCGTCATTCTACAATAGGGATCCCGCGCGGCTGTCATTCTACAATAGGGATTCCGCTCGGCCGTCATTTTACAATAGGGATACCGCTTTTCTGTCATTCTACAATAGGAATTCCGCTTTGCCGTCATTCTACAATAGGGTTCCCGTATGGCCGTCATTGTACAACAGGGTTCCCGCACGGCCGTCATTGTACAATAGGTATAATGGAACCAATCCAGGCTGCGCTTGGGTACTTCTGTTAGACTACCACTACCCTATCCGAACACCGACAACAGACAACACAGCAATGGCTGTCATTGTACAATAGGGATCCCGCTTGGCCGTCACTGTACAACAAGGTTCCCGCTCAGCTGTCACTGTACAACAGGGATCCCACTCGGCCGTCATTGTACAATAGGGATCCCGCACGACCGTCACTGTACAATGGGGTTCCTGCTCGACCGTCATTCTACAACAAGGTTCCTGCTCGGCCATCATTCTACAATAGGGTTCCCGCTTGGCTGTCATTGTACAATAGGTGTAACGGAACAAACCCCAGGCTTTGCTTGGGTACTTTGCTTTGCTTGACTACCACTACCCTGTCTGAACACCGCAGCAATGGCTGTCATTGTACAATAGGGTTCCCGCTCAGCAGTTATTGTACAATAGGGATCCTGCACGACCGTCATTGTACAATAGGGATCCCGCTCGGCCATCACTGTACAACAGTTTCCCCGCACGGCCGTCATTGTACAACAGGGTTCCCGCACGGTCCTCATTGTACAATAGGGATCCCGTATAGCCGTCATTGTACAATAGGGTTCCCGCTCGGCTGTCATTTTACAATAGGGATCTCGCTCGGCCGTTGTTGCACAATAGGGATCCCGCTCGGCCGTCATTGTAGAATAGGGATCTCGCTCGGCCGTCATTGTACAATAGGGATCCCGCTCGGCCGTCATTCTACAATAGGGATCCCACTCGGCCGTCATTGTATAACAGAGATCCCGCTCGGCAGTCATTGTACAATAGGTGTAATGGAACCAACCCCAGGCTGCGCTGGGGTACTTCCGTTAGACTACCGCTTCCCTATCCGAACACCGACAACAGACAACACAGCAATGGCTGTCACTGTACAATGATTGCCCCGTTGTAGAATGATGGCTGAGTGAGAATCCTATTATCCTGGGAGGACGTCATATGACACCCTCCTGGCTTTGTTTTGCTCCTGGGGGATCCTGCCTCCAGTAGTGATTCTTCCTTCTTCCCTCCTGTCTGACCCTCTGGTTTGCACCAATCCTGCGACCCGCACAGGATGGCAATCCTCGGTCCTGGCATGGAGGATTCTTACTAATACTAAAGATAATCCTATCACAAGATGATTGTTTTTAGTCTCGGAGGATTCTTATTATTACTAAAGTCCTGTGTGGGATCTATTATTAGAGTATTCTTCTGTCTGAATAGAACTAACATTGGGAGCGAACACTAAGCTCCTCCCTCCTCCTATAATCTCCTCCTCTTACGCCATACAACATCCATATAAACACTTACTGCATTTCCAAGCCGTTTTTCCAAATTCTGCGAATCCCTGAAAGCAATGGAGAAACCATTGGCCGACTCTACGAATCCTCAGACAGATATTCTCTCTGGCCTCCTCGCACGCTGCCATGATTTCATCCAACTTGTTGGTAAAACGATAAAATCTCTTCCAGGCTTTCCAGGCGTTCATGATGACGTCCTCTTCAGTCCAAAGATTGAAACTCCAATCTCAGAGAAATCTGAAAGCACGTCCTCTCCTGTGCACCGCTCAAATGAAATGACTGACTGCTGTGCTGACTCTGCTCACTGTGACATCACTTCCTCTGTCATGACCATATATGGGCATACAAGCCCCGCCCACTTTTTAAAAAAACCTGTTCAAATCCACCCTGGTCATATGACCATATATGGACATACAAGCTCCGCCCACTCCCCCCAGACACCAATACGGTGCCTCTAACACCAGGATTGTCGGGATGATGATAAAATATATAAAACCCAAAACTGAAATGATTCTCAGTCACTCCACCCTGACAACATTTACAAACATTGATAACGTCCCATACATGTGTCACATACAAAAATATAAATCCAGAAAATAGATCTGTGATATGATGCCGGGTGACAGGTCCTCTTTATACAGACATTAGGGATCTATTACCTTCTATGCCCCTCCCCCCAGCACAGAATAGATGAGAACCTGAACTAAAGCTGGGGGAGGGACATGTACTGAGCTTCTATTCTGCTCAGCCAATCACAGTGTGGTGAATTTATCAACACAGGAGAGGCTGTGCATGGCGACCAATCAGCTTCTCTATTCACCTGATTTAGTTAAGCTTTGAGCACGGAAGAATGAAGCTGATTGGTGGACAGTTACAGATGTTTCTGCCTTCATAATTTCATTTCGCACAATCTGGGCACCGCCTAGAAGGCGGGTCTGCCGGGGAGCATGACTGCAACCAATCAGAGACAGGAGGAGGGGCCCAGAGGTAAACATAGTCCGGCTCCTCCCCCCAACGACTTCTCAGTAGTCCGGACAACCAGCCGAGGCATACAGAGGGCGGGAGGAGATGGAACGGAGGAAGGCCGGAGCCCAGCGGGAGGAGAGAGCCACCCCCAGCCGGCCAATCCCTTCATAGACTTCCCGGTGAGTCCTCCTCCCCCTCCCTGTATACATATTATCACTGAGCCCGGAAACTGCTGTGTATCCACCCCTCTCCTCTGTATATACACCCCTCCCCCCATTCTCTGTATATACACCTCTCCCCCCCCCTCTGTATATATACACCACACCCCTCCCCCCTCCTCTGTATTTACACCACACCCCTACCCCCCCCTCTGTATATACACCACACCCCTCCCCCCTCCTCTGTATATACACCGCACCCCTCCTCTGTATATACACCACACCCCTCCTCTGTATATACACCTCCCCCCTCCTCTGTATATACACCTCCCCCCTCCTCTGTATATACACCGCACCCCTCCTCTGTATATACACCACACCCCTCCTCTGTATATACACCTCCCCCCTCCTCTGTATATACACCTCCCCCCACCTCTGTATATACACCACACCCCTCCTCTGTATATACACCACACCCCTCCTCTGTATATACACCTCCCCCCTCCTCTGTATATACACCTCCCCCCTCCTCTGTATATACACCACACCCCTCCTCTGTATATACACCACACCCCTCCTCCCTCCTCTGTATATACACCACACCCCTCCCCCACTGTATATACACCACACCCTTCCTCTGTATATACACCACACCCCTCCTCCCTCCTCTGTATATACACTACACCCCTCCCCCACTGTATATACACTACACCCCTCCCCCTCTGTATATACACCGCACCCCTCCTCTGTATATACACCACACCCCTCCTCTGTATATACACCACACCCCTCCTCCCTCCTCTGTATATACACCACACCCCTCCCCCACTGTATATACACCACACCCTTCCTCTGTATATACACCACACCCCTCCTCCCTCCTCTGTATATACACTACACCCCTCCCCCACTGTATATACACTACACCCCTCCCCCTCTGTATATACACCGCACCCCTCCTCTGTATATACACCACACCCCTCCTCTGTATATACAACACAGCCCTCCCCCCTCCTCTGTATATACACCACACCCCTCCCCCCTCCTCTGTATCTGTATATACACCACAGCCCTACCCCCTCCTCTGTATATACACCTCTACCTTCCCCCCTCCTCTGTATATTCACCACACCCCTCCCCCACTGTATACTGAGCACTGATCCTGTATATACACCTCACACTTCCTTTATACATTCCCACCGCTCATATATACCGCAATATTACCTCCCCCCCTTAAAAAACTGACCACTTATCCCTCACTCTGCATTTATAGTATACACTGAGCCTCTATATAACCCCCCCCCCCCTTCTTTACTGCCAATCTATACCTCCCTTTCCCCACTGCTTGTGAATACCCCCCATTCTCTACTGCCTGTATATACCACCACCCTCCTCCCACTGCCTGTATATACAACTTCCCCTTCTCTGCTGCCTGTATATAACCCCCCCTTCTTTACTGCCTGTATATAACGCCCTCTTCTGCCTATATTTACCACCCCCCTTATTTACTGCCTGTATATAACCCCCCCTACTTTACTGCCTGTATATAACACCCTCTTCTCTTCTGCCTGTATTTACCACCCCCCTTATTTACTGCCTGTATATAATCCCCCCCCCCTTATTTACTGCCTGTATTGGAACATATGTGGTTGTATTCTGGATTACACGAAGTGCTCTCTATATTGAACCTTTTTCTTGTTCTCTTTGTAACTCAATAAATACAGATTTTTTTTTTTTTTTTTTAATCTGCGTGTTCTGTAGTTCCTGTCATGTCTGCACCCGGTATTTATTTTGTGATATAAAACATTTCAACAACGAGTTTCGTGGGGAAGAAAATGGCAAATAAAAATCTCCTGTAGTGTATAGAATTGTGACACAAGTCATATTGTAATTGAATGTTATTAGAAATGACCTTTCCTGTTCAGTCATCAGCGCTGTGATCTTCTGTAATATACAACATGGCAGCCTGGAGGTGTTCTACACACAGATGGTGTACAGAGCGCCTCCCACAAATGTCATTTCCTGCTTGTGTGATTGGTTGACTGATTTCCCAGAAGTCTGCACTAAGATACAAGTCGGATATTGGGCATCCTCTGCAACAAAAATGTCATTTTTGATGAGATACTCAAAAAACTTCATAAAAACTTCCATGCAGAGTGAAAACTTTGTGAAAATTGTGATCGTGTCTACACACATATCCTCAGTTCGTCATTGAAATCACATGACTTACCCTGAGTGATTTCAGTGACGCAACACATTGGTACGCAGTGACGCAGCTTCCGGCACGTGGTGACGCACAGCCGGCGTGGACGCCATCTTAGGACACCCAATTTCCCTAAGCCATGCAGTACACCCAAGCATGAGGTTTATATACAATTTTGTGATGTTATACAAGTGAGTGGGCATTTGTTATTTAACCTCTTGCCGTCCGCCTGCTGTTTATAAATGGCAGGGCGGTGGTACTCCAGGGGCGGGTTGCCGTTCATAAACGGCACCCGTCTTTTCTAGCTGTGCGCACTCCTTGGGAGCGTTCAGCACCACGATCCGGTGCCCGCTGTGTCCTCAGGACACAGTAAAACACCGATCATCGGACGGGACCTCTGTACGAGGTCCCGATCATGTGATAACTGATAGGCCAATCAGTGATCACATGCAAAGTAGTAAGCAAGATATCACTTGTGACATCATTGCTTACTATGTGTGAAATCTGTGAATGATCACAGAGGTCACATGGTACAAGGCTATTCACAACAGCCTTGTACCATGTGACAAGGTGTGACCAATCACAGCCCACTCAGTATTTCTCAATGGCTGCAAGAATGCAGACAGAAAGAGAAATGATTGCTTTTACATCCTATATGGGTGTAAAAGCAATCACTGTAAAAAAAAAAAAAAAAAAAAAAAAAAAAAATCTTCATCACCCCCACAAGTAGTACAGTGTCACCATGGTGACACTGTACTGCTAGGGTGACAGTATGTAAAAAAAAAAATAAAAAAACATAAATAATAATATACAAAAATAAAAATTTAAAAAAAAGTTTAAAAATGATCATTTTTGGTTTTAAACTAATTTGGCTTATTTTTATTTTACTAAAAATATAACGGAATAAATTTTTGTCAAGATTTATGATGAAAGATTATTTATTTGCAAAATTTTATAAGAAAAACACTTTTTAAAAAAATTTTTGGACATTTTCATTTACATAGCAAAAAAAAATAAAAATCCCAGCGGTGAAAAATACCACCAAAATAAAGCTTTATCTGTCTCAAAAAAATGGTAAAAAATTCATATGGGTACAGTGTTGCATGACCGCGCAATTGTCATTCAAAGTGTGATAGCGCTGAAAGCTGAAAATTGCCCTGATCAGGAAGGGGGGTGAAAGTGTCCGGACTGGAAGTGGTTAAAATAAAGGCTTTATTACTGTAATTACTACACTGTGGAGGGTCTTTTGTCTCTCACCATGGGGGGTATGGGAGAGTATGTTATATAGCAGATGTACATGTCGTGGGGGGCCTGGAGAACCGTGTTACCTACCAGAGAGGGGGCCACAGGTGGATTACTTCTGATACCAGCTATTGCCAGAGAAGGATCCTGGAGTGATCCTGAAAGCGAGGTGGCCCAGTGGCTCGCTAAAAGGAGGTGAGGGGGCAATTTAGCCACTGAGGATATGTGTGTAGACACCATCACAATTTTCACAAACTTTTCACTCTGCATGGAAGTTTTTTTGAAGCACAATTGATTTGGAAGATTTATGGACTATTAGAGACTTTATCTGTTACATATATATTTATTTATATACCTTTTTTACAGTTTTTATTTATGATTGCATTTTGTATGTAATAATTAGTTTGGTCACTGTATGGTATTTATATATTTTGCACAAGTCACTTTGTGTTATTTCCCCATTCTTAGGAGTTTCATGATATACCTACTTAAGTAGGAGGTGTTGGGGGGTTTATTGTTTCCCAATCATTTGTGTGGTATTGATGACACCTTATAGAGGCCGTGTAGATGACCTCAGGATGCACTTTGTGAGCACTTTAGTTAGTATGTACACCATATACATCTATATTGATCTTATCACTAATTATTGTTTTGTGTGTGACAATTGCATGATTTATTGATTTGAATATTGTTTATGGTGTTTTTAGCGCTGCACTATTTTATTATTTGATTACACTGACTGTTAAGGTATCAGTTTAGAGTGTTGGCTGCTTTATTATTTACATATCACTTCCTTTAAGCGCAGGAGGAATTTTCCAGTTGATTGACAATTATGAAATCCCTCCCATTACATTCACTCTGCACATGGACACAGACAAACAAACAGCTATAGCGGGTAAAATAAGTACTGAACACGTCACCATTTTTCTCTGTAAATATATTTCTAAAGGTGCTCATGACATGAAATTTTCCCCACATGTCAGTAACAACCCATGCACTCCATACAGATCAGCAGTTTTTGAAATACTCAGACCAGCCCGCCTGCTACCAACAACCATGCCACATTCAAAGTCACCTAAATCCCCTTTATTCCCCATTCTGATGCTCAGTTTGAACTTCAGCAAGTCGTCTTCACCACGTCTAGATGCCTAAATGCATTGACTTGCTGCCATGTGATTGGCTGATTAGCAATTTGTGTTACCAAGCAATTGAGTAGGTGTACCTAATAAAGTGTCCGGTGAGTGTATATTGTTATTATACAGGATTTATATAGCCAACAGTTTGCTCAGCACTTTACAATATAAAGGGAGACAATACAGCAACAATACAGCTCAATACAAGAGGGTTAGGAGGGCGTATGTGAACTTTTATATGCACTTTTTGCTTGTGCTGTAGTCCTCATAAAAAGGGGGTATCCGACCCCCCCACCCCGATACACACCGGCTTTCATGGAATTTATTCTTTATTAAAATACCACTTTGGACTTTCTGACCATTGGTGTAATCCTCCTACTTCTTCTTGCATAGTCTGAGAACTAAGGGGGGGGGGGGGGGGGGTATTGTAAAAAGGTTAGCTGCCTGGCTGTCTTGTTCAGCCTCTTAATCCAGTGTATTCTGAAGGGCCAAGAACAGCCAGAGAAGTCATATTCCTTATCTGCTTACTGCCAGGTAAGTAGTATCTTCAGCCCAAGGCCTCTTTCACATAGGCAGCCACGAAAGGGGGCTGTGGCAAAAACGGGCCATTAAGCCGTGGTTTTCATGGCCATCTAAAATCTATCATACAGCCATAGGGAGATTGTAGAAATGTGGTCGCTGCGAGACTTTGCATCACAGCCGCAGCAAACTTAACTCGGCTTGTGGAGCTGACAGGTGGCACCTCCAGTCAAACTCACCCGTTCGAGTCAGTGAAGCCGCACCAATAGGGGATGTATAAAAAATGAAATGTGGGTGAATATACAAAATCCAATATACAGTATTTTCCGGCGTATAAGACGACCCCCTACTTTTCCTGCTAAAATGTAGTGTTTGGGCTATACTCGCCGTATAAGACTACCCCTCTTCCAATGCACACCAGTGGGAGGAATAGTGCCCCATCATTGGTGTCAGTGGGAGGAATAGTGCCCCATCATTAGTATCAGTGGGGGGAATAGTGCCCCATCATTGGTGTCAGTGGGAGGAATAGTGCCCCAACATTGGTGTCAGTGGGAGGAATAGTGCCCCAACATTGGTATCAGTGGGAGGAATAGTGCCCCAACATTGGTGTCAGTGGGAGGAATAGTGCCCCAACATTGGTATCAGTGGGAGGAATAGTGCCCCAACATTGGTGTCAGTGGGAGGAATAGTGCCCCAACATTGGTATCAGTGGGGGGAATAGTGTCCCAACATTGGTGTCAGTGGGGGGAATAGTGCCCCATCATTGGTAACAGTGGGAGGAATAGTGTCCCATCATTGGTGTCAGTGGGAGGACTAGTGCCCCATCATCGGTGTCAGTGCCCCATCATTGGTATTAGTGGCAGAAATAGTGCCCCATCATTAGTATCAGTGGGGGGAATAGTGCCCCATCATTAGTATCAGTGGGGGGAATAGTGCCCCATCATTGGTGTCAGTGGGAGGAATAGTGCCCCAACATTGGTATCAGTGGGAGGAATAGTGCTCCATCATTGGTATCAGTGACACCAATGATGGGGCACTATTCCTCCCACTGACACCAATTACACTTGCTGACCCTGTTCTAGTATGGTGATGCTGCAGCCAGCATATGTGGTTGCAGCAGCACCTCTACACTGAACACTTACCTGCTGCTCCTGAGGAGGCGGAGCCGAGCAGCCGCGCGAACATCCAGTGGCCGAACTGAAGGAGCAGCCGCGCTTCCTGGACCGGATCGTCGTGGGACCGGAGCCAGGTAAGAAACAACCCCTGCCCACCCCTATACTTAGTGTCCCTTCTGTTGGAAGGGGGGGTGGTGGCGGCGGCACCGCGCCACCCGCCTAAAAAGTGTCAGTATGCCGTATACCAGCGTATAAGACGACCCCCGACTTTTGAGAAGATTTTCAAGGGGTAAAAAGTCGTCTTATACGTCGGAAAATACGGTATCTCTATAAAAGGAGATTCCAAAATGACCATAAATAAAATGGCTGCTGAACACCCGGCTGACCATCAAACCCATACAAAACAAGTAATATTCATTTTAGTGTATATTTTTTTCTAAAAATTTGTGTTAAATGAAAAGCTGCACAAATATCATGCGACATAAAAAAAATTGTCACAGCCACCACTTTATTCTCCAGGGCCTCTGCTTTCAGAAAGTATATAATGAATGAGAGTTTTCTAGCAAAAATACTGATATTTACACATATGTGAAAAATTAAAAAAATTGCCCAGAGCAGCAAGAAATTAAAGGAAGGGATTGCTTTCCCCCACCGAGCCGAGATCTGACAACTACAGCTGGGGTGCCGATATGCAAGAGATAAAAAATCAAAATCATGTCACATGTTCCCAGAGCTGCAGCATCGCCAGCCCCCCCCCCCCACCCCCACCTAATATCTGCAAAATTTGAAAACAGCGCGGCTGTGTGGGGCTCCACCCACATGGCCGGGTCATTCATTCACAGACTTCCATGAATGAACTGCAAGTCCTGGCAGCCTTAGTGGCTGTTGGTTTGTAGTTTTCAATGAACTACCGTGACACTATGGAACGCCGTGGTAGATCAGTGAAGCTTCCTGTTAGAATATCTGCTTGGCCGTACATCCCGTACATCCCTTACATCCTGTACACCCCTTACATCCCGTACACCCCTTACATCCCGTACACCCCTTACATCCAGTACATCCCTTACATCCTGTACACCCCTTACATCCTGTACACCCCTTACATCCAGTACATCCCTTACATCCTGTACACCCCTTACATCCAGTACACCCCTTACATCCTGTACACCCCTTACATCCAGTACATCTCGTACACATTTATTTATTTCATTCCTTTATTTATTTATTTTAGTTGTAATTTAAGAGCGCTGTTATTGTGGTCTCTTTCACACATATATATGCATAAGTCCTACATTTGTTTTTAAATTGGGGTATTCATAATTCCTTCCCGCCCGGCCTATTATACACTGACAGCCGTGCGGGAACCCTATTGTACACTGACAGCCGTGCGGGAACCCTATTGTACACTGACAGCCGTGCGGGAACCCTATTGTACACTGACAGCCGTGCGGGAACCCTATTGTACACTGACAGCCGTGCGGGAACCCTATTGTACACTGACAGCCGTGCGGGAACCCTATTGTATAATGACAGCCGAAGGGGAACCCTATTGTAAAATAACGGCCGAGCGGGAACCCTATTGTACAATGACGGCCGAGCGGGAACCCTATTGTACAATGACGGCCGAGCGGGATCCCTATTGTACAATGACGGCCGAGCGGGAACCCTATTGTACAATGACGGCCGTGCGGGAACCCTATTGTACAATGACGGCCGAGCGGGAACCCTATTGTACAATGACGGCCGTGCGGGAACCCTATTGTACAATGACGGCCGAGCGGGAACCCTATTGTACAATGACGGCCAAGCGGGATCAGGATTGTACAGTGGTGGCCGTGCGAGAACCCTATTGTAGAATGACGCCCGAGCGGTAACCCTATTGTAGAATGATGGCCATGCGGGAACCCCATTGTAAAATGACGGCCGAGAGGGAACCCTATTGTAGAATCACGACCGTGCGGGAACCCTATTGTAGAATGACGGTTGAGCGGGAACCCTATTGTAGAATGACGGTTGAGCGGGAACCCTATTGTAGAATTACGGCTCTGTGAGAACCCTTTTGTAGAATGATGGCCGAGCGGGAACTCTGTTGTAGAATGACGGTCGTGCAGGAACCCTTTTGTAGAATGACGCCCGAGCGGTAACCCTATTGTAGAATGATGGCCGTGCGGGAACCCTGTTGTAGAATGACGGCTGAGCGGGAACCCTTTTGTAGAATGACGCCCGAGCGGGAATCCTATTGTAGAATTACGGCCGAGCTGGAACCCTGTTGTAGAATGACGGCCGAGCGGGAACCCTGTTGTACAATGATGGCCGAGCTGGAACCCTGTTGTAGAATGACGGCCGAGCGGGAACCCTGTTGTAGAATGATGGCCGAGCGGGAACCCTGTTGTAGAATGACGGCCGAGCGGGAACCCTGTTGTAGAATGACGGCCGAGCTGGAACCCTGTTGTAGAATGACGGCTGAGCGGGAACCCTGTTGTACAATGGTGGTTGAGAGTGAACCCTGTTGTACAATGACGGCTGTGCGGGAGCCCTGTTGTACAATGACGGTAAAGCGGTATCCCTATTGTACAATGACAGCCGAGCGGGAACCCTATTGTACAATGACGGCCATACGGGATCCCTATTGTACAATGGCGGCAAAGTGGGATCCCTATTGTACAATTACGGCCGAGTGGGAACCCTATTGTAAAATGACAACAATTGCTGTGGTGTTCAGACAGGGTAGTGGTAGTCAAGCAACGTAAAGTACCCAAGAAAGCCTGGGATCGGTTCTGTTACACCTATTATACGACAGTCAAGCTGGAATGATGGCCGTGCGGGAACCCTATTGTAGAATGACGGCCGAGCGGGAACCCTATTGTAGAATGACGGCCGAGCGGGAACCCTATTGTAGAATGACGGCCGTGGGGGAACCCTATTGTAGAATGACGGCCGAGCGGGAACCCTATTGTAGAATGACGGCCGAGCGGGAACCCTATTGTACAATGACGGCCGTGGGGGAACCCTATTGTAGAATGACGGCCGAGCGGGAACCCTATTGTAGAATGAGGGCTGTGCGGGAACCCTATTGTAGAATGACAGCCATGCGGGAACCCTATTGTAGAATGACGGCCGTGGGGGAACCCTATTGTAGAATGACAGCCATGCGGGAACCCTATTGTAGAATGACGGCCGAGCGGGAACCCTATTGTACAGTGAGGGCCGAGTGGGATCCCTATTGTACAATGATGGCCATTGCTGTGGTGTCTGTTGTCGGTGTTCGGATAGGGAAGCGGTAGTCTAACAGAAGTACCCCAGCGCATCCTGGGGTCGGTTCCATTATACCTATTGTACAATGACGGCTGAGCGGGATCCCTATTGTACAGTGACGGCCGATCGAGATCCCTATTGTACAATAACTGCCGAGCAGGAACCCTATTGTACAATGACAGCCATTGCTGCGGTGTTCAGACACGGTAGTGGTAGTCAAGCAAAGCAAAGTACCCAAGCAAAGCCTGGGGTTTGTTCCGTTACACCTATTGTACAATGACAGCCAAGCGGGAACCCTATTGTAGAATGACGGCCGTGCGGGATCCCTATTGTACAATGTCGGAAGAGCGGGATCCCTATTGTACAATGAGGGCCGTGCGGGAACCCTGTTGTACAATGACGGCCGTGCGGGATCCCTATTGTACAGTGACGGCCGAGCGGGATCCCTATTGTGCAATGACGTACGTGCGGGAACCCTATTGTACAGTGACATACGTGCGGGAACTCTATTGTACAATGTCGGAAGAGCGGGATCCCTATTGTACAATGACGTCCGAGCAGGATCCCTGTTGTTCAATGAGGGCCGTGCGGGAACCCTGTTGTACAATGACGGCCGTGCGGGATCCCTATTGTACAGTGACGGCCGAGCGGGATCCCTATTGTACAATGATGGCCGAGTTTGATCCCTATTGTAGAATGACGGCCGTGCGGGAACCCTATTGTACAGTGACGGCCGAGCGGAATCCCTATTGTACAATGACGGCCGTGCGGGATCCCTATTGTGCAATGATGGCCGAGCGGGATCCCTATTGTACAGTGACATACGTACGGGAACCCTATTGTACAATGTCGGAAGAGCGGGATCCCTATTGTACAATGACGTCCGAGCGGGATCCGTGTTGTACAATGAGGGCCGTGCGGGAACCCTGTTGTACAATGACGGCCGTTCGGGATCCCTATTGTACAGTGACGGCCGAGCTGGATCCCTATTGTACAATGATGGCCGAGCTTGATCCCTATTGTAGAATGACGGCCGTGCGGGAACCTTATTGTATAGTGACAGCCGAGCTTGATCCCTATTGTACAATGACGGCCGTGCAGGAACCCTGTTGTACAATGATGGCCGTGCGGGAACCCTATTGTACAAGGATGGCCGAGCGGGATCGCTATTGTAGAATGACGGCCGTGCGGGAACCTTATTGTACAATGACGGCCGTATGGGATCCCTATTGTACAGTGACATATGTGCGGGAACCCTATTGTACAATGTCGGAAGAGCGGGATCCCTATTGTACAATGAGGGCCGTGCGGGAACCCTGTTGTACAATGACGGCCGTGCGGGATCCCTATTGTACAGTGACGGCCGAGCGGGAATCCTATTTTACAATGATGGCCGAGTTTGATCCCTATTGTAGAATGACGGCCGTGCGGGAACCTTATTGTACAGTGACAGCCGAGCGGAATCCCTATTGTACAATGACAGCCGTGCAGGATCCCTGTTGTACAATGACGGCCGTGCAGGATCCCTGTTGTACAATGACGGCCGTGCGGGATCCCTATTGTACAGTGACGGCCGAGCGGGATCCCTATTGTACAATGACGGCCCAGCGGGATCCCTATTGTACAAAGACGGCCGAGTGGGATCCCTATTGTACAATGACGGCCGAGCGGGATCCCTATTGTACAATGACAGCTAAGCGGGAACCCTATTATACAATGACGGAAGAGCGGGATCCCTATTGTACAATGACATCCGAGCGGGATCCCTATTGTACAATGACGGCCGAGCTTGATCCCTATTGTAGAATGACAGCCGTGCGGGAACCCTATTGTACAGTGACAGCTGAGCGGATTCCCTTTTATACAATGACGGCCGAGCAGGATACCTATTGTACAATGACGGCCGAGCAGGATCCCTATTGTACAATGACGGCCGAGCGGGATCCCTATTGTACAATGACGGCCGAGCGGGATCCCTATTGTATAATGACAGCTAAGCGGGAACCCTATTATACAATGACGGACGTACGGGATCCCTATTGTACAGTGAGGTACGTGCGGGAACCCTATTGTACAATGTCGGAAGAGCGGGATCCCTATTGTACAATGACGTCCGAGCGGGATCCCTGTTGTACAATGAGGGCCGTGCGGGAACCCTGTTGTACAATGACGGCCGTGCGGGATCCCTATTGTACAGTGATGGCCGAGCTGGATCCCTATTGTACAATGATGGCCGAGCTTGATCCCTATTGTAGAATGACGGCCGTGCGGGAACCTTATTGTTCAGTGACAGCCGAGCAGAATCCCTATTGTACAATGACGGCCGTGTGGGAACCCTGTTGTACAATGACGGCCGTGCGGGAACCCTATTGTACAGTGACAGCCGAGCGGGATCCCTATTGTACAATGATGGCCGTGCAGGAACCCTGTTGTACAATGACGGCCGAGCGGGATCCCTATTGTATAATGACAGCTAAGCGAGAACCCTATTATACAATGGCGGCCGTACGGGATCCCTATTGTACAGTGACGTACATGCGGGAACCCTATTTTACAGTGTCGGAAGAGCGGGATCCCTATTGTTAAATGACGTCCGAGCAGGATCCCTATTGTACAATGACGGCCGAGCTTGATCCCTATTGTAGAATGACGGTCGTGCGGGAACCCTATTGTACAGTGACAGCCGAGCGGAATCCCTATTGTACAATGACGTCCGAGTGAGATCCCTATTGTACGACGGCCGAGCAGGATCCCTATTGTACAAGGATGGTTGAGCGGGATCCCTATTGTACAATGTCGGAAGAGCGGGATCCCTATTGTACAATGACGGCCGTGCAGGAACCCTGTTGTACAATGACGGTCAAGCGGGATCCCTATTGTACAATGACGGCCGAGCGGGATCCCTTATGTACAATGACGGCTGAGCGGGATCCCTATTGTATAATGACAGCTAAGCGGAAACCCTATTATACAATGACGGCCGTACGGGATCCCTATTGTACAGTGACGGCCGAGCGGGAACCCTATTGTACAGTGACATACGTGTGGGAACCCTATTGTACAATGTCGGAAGAGCGGGATCCCTATTGAACAATGACGTCCGAGCGGGATCCCTGTTGTACAATGAGGGACGTGCGGGAACCCTATTGTACAATGACGACTGTGCGGGATCCCTATTGTACGGTGACGGCCGAGCGGAATCCCTATTGTACAATGATGGCCGAGTGAGATCCCTATTGTACAATGACGGCAAAGTAGGATCCCTATTGTACAATGATGGCCGTGCGGGAACCCTATTGTAGAATGACGGCCGAGCGGGAACCCTATTGTAGAATGACGGCCGAGCGGGAACCCTATTGTAGAATGAGGGCCGTGCGGGAACCCTATTGTAGAATGACGGCCGAGCGGGATCCCTATTGTAGAATGACGGCCGTGCGGGAACCCTATTGTAAAATGACGGCCGTGCGGGAACCCTATTGTAAAATTACGGCCGTGCGGGAACCCTACTGTAGAATGACGGCCGAGCGGGAACCCTACTGTAGAATGACGGCCGTGCGGGAACCCTATTGTACAGTGACGGTCGTGCGGGAACCCTATTGTACAGTGAGGGCCGAGTGTGATCCTTATTGTACAATAACGGCCGAGCGGGATCCCTATTGTACAATGATGGCCATTGCTGTGGTGTCTGTTGTCGGTATTCGGATAGGGAAGCGGTAGTCTAACGGAAGTACCCCAGCGCATCCTGGGGTCGGTTCCATTACACCTGTTGTACAATGATGGCCAAGCGGGAACCCTGTTATACAATGATGGCCGAGCGGGAACCCTATTGTACAATGATGGCCGAGGGGGATCCCTATTGTACAGTGACGGCCGAGCGGGAACCCTATTGTATAATGACAGCTAAGCGGAAACCCTATTATACAATGACGGCCGTACGGGATCCCTATTGTACAGTGACGGCCGAGCGGGAACCCTATTGTACAGTGACATACGTGTGGGAACCCTATTGTACAATGTCGGAAGAGCGGGATCCCTATTGAACAATGACGTCCGAGCGGGATCCCTGTTGTACAATGAGGGACGTGCGGGAACCCTATTGTACAATGACGACTGTGCGGGATCCCTATTGTACGGTGACGGCCGAGCGGAATCCCTATTGTACAATGATGGCCGAGTGAGATCCCTATTGTACAATGACGGCAAAGTAGGATCCCTATTGTACAATGATGGCCGTGCGGGAACCCTATTGTAGAATGACGGCCGAGCGGGAACCCTATTGTAGAATGACGGCCGAGCGGGAACCCTATTGTAGAATGAGGGCCGTGCGGGAACCCTATTGTAGAATGACGGCCGAGCGGGATCCCTATTGTAGAATGACGGCCGTGCGGGAACCCTATTGTAAAATGACGGCCGTGCGGGAACCCTATTGTAAAATTACGGCCGTGCGGGAACCCTACTGTAGAATGACGGCCGAGCGGGAACCCTACTGTAGAATGACGGCCGTGCGGGAACCCTATTGTACAGTGACGGTCGTGCGGGAACCCTATTGTACAGTGAGGGCCGAGTGTGATCCTTATTGTACAATAACGGCCGAGCGGGATCCCTATTGTACAATGATGGCCATTGCTGTGGTGTCTGTTGTCGGTATTCGGATAGGGAAGCGGTAGTCTAACGGAAGTACCCCAGCGCATCCTGGGGTCGGTTCCATTACACCTGTTGTACAATGATGGCCAAGCGGGAACCCTGTTATACAATGATGGCCGAGCGGGAACCCTATTGTACAATGATGGCCGAGGGGGATCCCTATTGTACAGTGACGGCCGAGCGGGAACCCTATTGTACAGTGACGGCCGAGCGGGAACCCTATTGTACAATGACGGCCGAGCGGGATCCCTATTGTACAATGACGGCTTAGCGGGATCCCTATTGTACAATGACAACTGTACGGGATCCCTATTGTACAATGACGGCTGAGCGGGAACCCTATTGTACAAGGAGGGCCATACGGGATCCCTATTGTACAATGACGGCCGAGCGGGATCCCTATTGTACAATGACGGCTTAGCGGGATCCCTATTGTACAATGACAACTGTACGGGATCCCTATTGTACAATGACGGCTGAGCGGGAACCCTATTGTACAAGGAGGGCCATACGGGATCCCTATTGTACAATGACGGCAGAGTGGGATCCCTATTGTACAATTACGGCCGAGTGGGAACCCTGTTGTAAAATGACAACCATTGCTGTGGTATTCAGACAGGGTAGTGGTAGTCAAGCAAAGTAAAGTACCCAAGAAAGCCTGGGATCGGTTCTGTTACACCTATTGTAGAATGACGGTCGTGCTGGAACCCTATTGTACAATGACGGCCATACAGGATCCCTATTGTTCAATAACGGCACAGTAGGATCCCTATTGTAGAATGATGGCCGTGCAGGAACCCTTTTGTAGAATGACGGCCGAGAGGGAACCCTATTGTAGAATGACGGCCGAGAGGGAACCCTTTTGTAGAATGACGGCCGAGAGGGAACCCTATTGTAGAGTGACGGCCGAGCGGGAACCCTATTGTAGAATGACAACCATTGCTGTGGTGTTCAGACAGGGTAGTGGTAGTCAAGCAACGTAAAGTACCCAAGAAAGCATTGGATCGGTTCCGTTACACCTATTGTACAATGACAGTCAAGCTGGAACCCTATTGTAGAATGAGGGCCGTGCGGGAACCCTATTGTACAATGATGGCCGAGCGGGAACCCTATTGTAGAATGACAGCCATGCGGGAACCCTATTGTAAAATGATGGCCGTACGGGAACCCTATTGTACAATGACGGCTGAGCGGGATCCCTATTGTACAATGACGGCCGAGCGGGATCCCTATTGTACAATGACGACCGAGCGGGATCCCTATTGTACAATGACGGCCGAGCGGGATCCCTATTGTACAATGATGGCAAAGCGGAATCTCTATTGTACAACAACGGCCGAGCGGGATCTCTATTGTACAATGACGTCTTAGCGGGATCCCTATTGTACAATGACAGCCAAGCGGGATCCCTATTGTACAGTGACAGCTGTACGGGAACCCTATTGTACAATGATAGCCGAGCGGGATCCCTATTGTACAATGACGGCCGAGCAGGATCCCTATTGTACAATGACGGCCGAGCGGGATCCTTATTGTACAATGATGGCCGAGCGGGATCCCTATTGTACAATGACGGCCGAGCGGGATCCCTATTGTATAATGACAGCTAAGCGGGAACCCTATTATACAATGACGGCCGTACGGGATCCCTATTGTACAGTGACGTACGTGCGGGAACCCTATTGTACAATGTCGGAAGAGCGGGATCCCTATTGTACAGTGACGGCCGTGCGAGATCCCTATTGTACAATGACGTCCGAGCGGGATCCCTGTTGTACAATGAGGGCCGTGCGGGAACCCTGTTGTACAATGACGGCCGTGCGGGATCCCCATTGTACAGTGACGGCCGAGCGGGATCCCTATTGTACAATGATGGCCGAGCTTGATCCCTATTGTACAATGTCGGAAGAGCGGGATCCCTATTGTACAATGACGTCCGAGCGGGATCCCTGTTGTACAATGAGGGCCGTGCGGGAACCCTGTTGTACAATGACGGCCGTGCGGGATCCCTATTGTACAGTGACGGCCGTACGGGAACCCTATTGTACAATGATGGCCGTACGGGAACCCTATTGTACAATGACGGCCGAGCGGAATCTCTATTGTACAACAACGGCCGAGCGGGATCTCTATTGTACAATGACGGCCGAGCGGGATCCCAATTGTACAATGACGGCCGAGCGGGATCCCTATTGTACAATGATGGCCGAGCGGGATCCCTATTGTACAATGACGGCCGAGCGGGATCCCTATTGTATAATGACAGCTAAGCGGGAACCCTATTATACAATGACGGCCGTACGGGATCCCTATTGTACAGTGACGTACGTGTGGGAACCCTATTGTACAATGTCGGAAGAGCGGGATCCCTATTGTACAGTGACGGCCGTGCGGGATCCCTATTGTACAATGACGTCCGAGCGGGATCCCTGTTGTACAATGAGGGCCGTGCGGGAACCCTGTTGTACAATGACGGCCGTGCGGGATCCCCATTGTACAGTGACGGCCGAGCGGGATCCCTATTGTACAATGATGGCCGAGCTTGATCCCTATTGTACAATGTCGGAAGAGCGGGATCCCTATTGTACAATGACGGCCGTGCGGGATCCCTATTGTACAATGACGGCCGAGCGGGATCCCTATTGTACAATGACGGCCGAGTCGGATCCCTATTGTACAATGACGGCCGAGCGGGATCCCTATTGTACAATGACGGCAAAGCGGAATCTCTATTGTACAACAACGGCCGAGCGGGATCTCTATTGTACAATGACGGCTTAGCGGGATCCCTATTGTACAATGACAGCCAAGCGGGATCCCTATTGTACAGTGACAGCTGTACGGGAACCCTATTGTACAATGATGGCCGTGCGGGAATCCTATTGTACAATGACGGCCGAGCGTGATCCCTATTGTACAATGAAGGCCGAGCGGGATCCCTATTGTACAATGACGGCCGAGCGGGATCCCTATTGTACAATGACGGCCGAGCGGGATCTTTATTGTACAATGACGGCCGAGCGGGATCCCTATTGTACAATGACGGCCGAGCGGGATCCCTATTGTACAATGACGGCCGAGCGGGATCCCTATTGTACAATGACGGCCGAGCGGGATCCCTATTGTACAATGACGGCCGAGCGGGATCCCTATTGTACAATGACGGCCGTTCGGGATTCCTTTTGTAGAATGACGTCCAAGCGGGATCCCTATTGTACATTGACGGTCGAGCGGGATCCCTATTGTACAATGACGGCCGTGCGGGAACCCTATTGTGCAATGACGGCCGATCGAGATCCCTATTGTACAATGACGGCAAAGTGGGATCCCTATTGTACAATAACTGCCGAGCGGGATCCCTATTGTACAATGACAGCCATTGCTGTGGTGTTCAGACAGGGTAGTGGTAGTCAAACAAAGCAAAGTACCCAAGCAAAGCCTAGGGTTTGTTCCGTTACACCTATTGTACAATGACAGCCAAGCGGGATCCCTATTGTAGAATGACGGCCGTGCGGGAACCCTATTGTAGAATGACGGCCGAGCGGGAACCCTATTGTAGAATGACGGCTGAGCGGGAATCTTGTAGAATGACGGCCGAGCGGGATCCCTATTGTACAATGACGGCCGAGAGGGATCCCTATTGTACAATGACGGCCGAGCAGGATCCCTATTGTACAATGACGGCCGTTCGGGATTCCTTTTGTAGAATGACGTCCAAGCGGGATCCCTATTGTACATTGACGGTCGAGCGGGATCCCTATTGTACAATGACGGTCGAGCGGGAACCCTATTGTACAATGAGGGCCGTTCGGGAACCCTGTTGTACAATGACGGCCGTGCAGGAACCCTGTTGTACAATGACGGCCAAGCCGGATCCCTATTGTACAATGACGGCCGAGCGGGATCCCTATTGTACTGTGACGTACGTGCGGGATCCCTATTGTACAATGAGGGCCGTGCGGGAACCTTATTGTACATTGACAGCCAAGCGGAATCCCTATTGTACAATGACGGCCGTGCAGGAACCCTGTTGTACAATGACGGCCGAGCTTGATCCCTATTGTACAGTGACGGCCGAGCGGGATCCCTATTGTACAGTGACAGCTAAGCGGGAACCCTATTATACAATGACGGCCGTACGGGATCCCTATTGTAGAATGACGTCCGAGCGGGATCCCTATTGTAGAATGACGGCCGTGCAGGAACCCTATTGTACAGTGACAGCCGAGCGGAATCCCTATTATACAATGACGGCCGAGTGAATTCCCTATTTTACAATGACGGCCGAGCAGGATCCCTATTGTACAATGACGGCCGAGCAGGATCCCTATTGTACAATGACAGCCGAGCGGGATCCCTATTGTACAATGACGGCCGAGCGTGATCCCTATTGTACAATGACGGCCGAGCGGGATCCCTATTGTACAATGACGGCCGAGCGGGATCCCTATTGTATAATGACAGCTAAGCGGGAACCCTATTATACAATGACGTACGTGCGGGAACCCTATTGTACAATGTCGGAAGAGCGGGATCACTATTGTACAGTGACGGCCGTGCGGGATCCCTATTGTAAAATGATGTCCGAGTGGGATCCCTGTTGAACAATGAGGGCCGTGCGGGAACCCTGTTGTACAATGATGGCCGTGCGGGAACCCTGTTGTACAATGATGGCCGTGCGGGATCCCTATTGTACAGTGACTTCCGAGCGGGATCCCTATTGTACAATGATGGCCGAACTTGATCCCTATTGTAGAATGATGGCCGTGCAGGAACCCTGTTGTAAAATGACGGCCGTGCGGGATCCCTATTGTACAGTGACGGCTGAGCGGGATCCCTATTGTACAACAATGGCCGAGCGGAATCCCTATTTTACAATGACAGCCGAGCAGGATCCCTATTGTACAATGACGGCCGAGCGGGATCCCTATTGTACAATGACGGCCGAGCGGGATCCCTATTGTACAATGACGGCCGAGCGGGATCCCTATTGTAAAATGACGTCCGAGTGGGATCCCTGTTGTATAATGAGGGCCGTGCGGGAACCCTGTTGTACAATGATGGCCGTGCGGGATCCCTATTGTACAATGATGGCCGAGCTTGATCCCTATTGTAGAATGACGGCCGTGCAGGAACCTTATTGTACAGTGACAGCCGAGCGGAATCCACATTGTACAATGATGGCCGTGCAGGAACCCTGTTGTACAATGACGGCCGTGCGGGATCCCTATTGTACAGTGATGGCTGAGCGGGATCCCTATTGTACAATGACGGCCGTGCGGCAACCTTATTATACAGTGACAGCCGAGCGGAATCCCTATTGTACAATGATGGCCGAGTGAGATCCCTATTGTACAATGACGGCCGAGCAGGATCCCTATTGTACAATGACGGCCGAGCGGGATCCCTATTGTACAGTGATGGCCGAGCAGCGGAATCCCTATTGTACAGTGATGGCCGAGCGGGATCCCTATTGTACAGTGATGGCCGAGCGGGATCCCTATTGTACAGTGATGGCCGAGCGGGATCCCTATTGTACAATGACGGCCGAGCGGGATCCCTATTGTACAATGATGGCTGAGCGGGAACCCTGTTGTACAATGACGGCTGAGTGAGAACCCTATTATCCTGGGAGGACGTCATATGACACCCTCCAAGAATTGGGCCGCCATTTGTTAATTAAAATTTTTTAAACAATTAAAAAAAAAAAAATCTGTCACCAGTCAGTGTCCCTGATCACCACCTAGCCAGTCATATGATGACACTGTACTGCACTGGTGAATTATTACAAAAAACTTCAGAAAACTCGCCATGCCTCTTACTAAATACCTCAGACTGTCTTCTTTCTGAAAAGCGGTCATTTTGGGGGTATTTATACTGTTCTGGTGTTTTTGGTCCTCAAGAAATTAGATCTTCATTCAAAGTGCAGCGCCATATGCATTCAAAGTGCATCAGCACTGAAAGGTGAGAACTGTCCTGGGCAGGAAGGGGGTAAAGGTGCCCGGTAGGCAAGTGACTAACAATATAAATGCTAAGTCCTGGCTTTGTTTTGCTCCTGGGGGATCCTGCCTCCAGTAGTGATTCTTCCTTCTTCCCTCCTGTCTGTCCCTCTGGTTTGCACCAATCCTGCGACCCGCACAGGATGGCAATCCTCGGTCCTGGCATGGAGGATTCTTACTAATACTAAAGATAATCCTATCACAAGATGATTGTTTTTAGTCTCGGAGGATTCTTATTATTACTAAAGTCCTGTGTGGGATCTATTATTAGAGGATTCTTCTGTCTGAATAGAACTAACATTGGGAGCGAACACTAAGCTCCTCCCTCCTCCTATAATCTCCTCCTCTTACGCCGTACAACATCCATATAAACATTTACTGCATTTCCAAGCCGTTTTTCCAAATTCCGCGAATCCCTGAAAACAATGGAGAAACCATTGGCCGACTCTACGAATCCTCAGACAGATATTCTCTCTGGCCTCCTCGCACGCTGCCATGATTTCATCCAACTTGTTGGTAATACGATAAAATCTCTTCCAGGCGTTCATGATGACGTCCTCTTCAGTCCAAAGATTGGAACTCCAATCTCAGAGAAATCTGAAAGCACGTCCTCTCCTGTGCACCGCTCAAATGAAATGACTGACTGCTGTGCTGACTCTGCTCACTGTGACATCACTTCCTCTGTCATGACCATATATGGGCATACAAGCCCCGCCCACATTTTTTAAAAAACCTTTCAAATCCACACTAGTCACATGACCATATATGGACATACAAGCTCCGCCCATTCCCCCCAGAAACCAATACGGTGCCTCTAACACCAGGATTGTCGGGATGATGATAAAATATAGAAAACCCAAAACTGAAATGATTCTCAGTCACTCCACCCTGACAACATTTACAAACATTGATAACGTCCCATATATGTGTCACATACAAAAATATGAATCCGGAAAATAGATCTGTGATATGATGCCGGGTGACAGGTCCTCTTTATACAGACATTGGGATCTATTACCTCCTATGCCCCTCCCCCCAGCACAGAATAGATGAGAACCTGAACTAAAGCTGGGGGAGGGGCATGTACTGAGCTCCTATTCTGCTCAGCCAATCACAGTGTAGTGAATTTATCAACACAGGAGAGGCTGTGCATGGCGACCAATCAGCTTCTCTATTCACCTGATTTAGTTAAGCTTTAAACTTGGAAGAATGAAGCTGATTGGTGGACAGTTACAGATGTTTCTGCCTTCATAATTTCCTTTCGCACAATCTGGGCACCGCCTAGAAGGCGGGTCTGCCGGGGAGCATGACTGCAACCAATCAGAGACAGGAGGCAGGGCCGAAAGGTAAACATAGTCCGGCTCCTCCCCCCAACGACTTCCTGGCAGTCCGGACAAACAGCTGAGGCATTCAGAGGGCGGGAGGAGATGGAACGGAGGAAGGCCGGAGCCCAGCGGGAGGAGAGAGCCACCCCCAGCCGGCCAATCCCTTCATAGACTTCCCGGTGAGTCCCCCTCCCCCTCCCCCTCCCTGTATATATATTATCACTGAGCCCGGACACCGCCGTGTATACACCCCCCTCTGTATATACACCTCACCCCTCCCCCCCTCTGTATATACACCTCCCCCCTCCTCTGTATATACACCTCACCCCTCCTCTGTATATACACCACACCCCTCCCCCCCTCTGTATATACAACTCCCCCCTCCTCTGTATATACACCTCACCCCTCCCCCCCCTCTGTATATACACCTCCCCCCTTCTCTGTATATACACCGCACCCCTCCTCCTCCTCTGTATATACACCACACCCCTCCCCCTCCTCTGTATATACACCACACCCCTCCTCTGTATATACACCACACCCCTCCCCCCTCCTCTGTATATGCACCTCCCCCCCTTCTGTATATACACCTCCCCCCTCCTCTGTATATACACATCACCCCTCCCCCCTCTGTATATACACCTCCCCCCTTCTCTGTATATACACCGCACCCCTACCCTTCCTCTGTATATACACCGCACCCCTCCCCCCTCCTCTGTATATACACCACACCCCTCCCCCCTCCTCTGTATATACACCGCACCCCTCCTCCTCCTCTGTATATACACCAAACCCCTCCCCCCTCTGTATATACACCTCACCCCTCCTCTGTATATTCACCACACCCCTCCCCCACTGTATACTGAGCACTGATCCTGTATATACACCTCACACTTCCTTTATACATTGCCACCGCTCATATATACCGAAATATTACCTCCCCCCTTTAAAAATTTACCACTTATCCCTCACTTTGCATTTATAGTATATACTGAGCCTCTATATAACCCCCCCTTCTTTACTGCCAATCTATACCTCCCTTTCCCCACTGTTTGTAAATACCCCCCATTCTCTACTGCCTGTATATACCACCACCCTCCTCCCACTGCCTGTATACACAACTTCCCCTTTTCTACTGCCTGTATATAACCCCCCCTTCTTTACTGCCTGTATATAACGCCCTCTTCTCTTCTGCCTGTATTAACCACCCCCCTTTTTTACTGCCTGTATATAACCCCCCCCTTTCTCTTCTGCCTGTAATGGAACATATGTGGTTGTATTCTGGATTACACGAAGTGCTCTCTATATTGAACCTTTTTCTTGTTCTCTTTGTAACTCAATAAATACAGATTTATTTTTTTTAATCTGCGTGTTCTGTAGTTCGTGGGGAAAAAAATTGGCAAATAAAAATCTCCTGTAGTGTATAGAATTGTGACACAAGTCATATTGTAATTGAATGTTATTAGAAATGACCTTTCCTGTTCAGTCATCAGCGCTGTGATCTTCTGTAATATACAACATGGCAGCCTGGAGGTGTTCTACACACAGATGGTGTACAGAGCGCCCCCCACAAATGTCATTTCCTGCTTGTGTGATTGGTTGACTGATTTCCCAGAAGTCTGCACTAAGATACAAGTCGGATATTGGGCATCCTCTGCAACATAAATGTCATTTTTGGTGAGATACTCCCAAAGGGAAATCACTGCCACTTTCCTCATTAGAGCCCTGCAGGTGCAGCAGCTGATTGATAATTATCAAATAATAAAATAGTGCAGCGCTAAAAAAACCCATAAATAATATTCAAATCAATAAATCATGCAATTGTCACACACAAAACAATAATTAGTGATAAGATCAATATAGATGTATATGGTGTACATACTAACTAAAGTGCTCACAAAGTGCATCCTGAGGTCATCTACACGGCCTCTATAAGGTGTCATCAATACCACACAAATGATTGGGAAACAATAAACCCCCCAACACCTCCTACTTAAGTAGGTATATCATGAAACTCCTAAGAATGGGGAAATAACACACAAAGTGACTTGTGCAAAATATATAAATACCATACAGTGACCAAACTAATTATTAAATACAAAATGTAATCATAAATAAAAAATGTATATAAATAAATATATATGTAACAGATAAAGTCTCTAATAGTCCATAAATCTTCCAAATTAATTGTGCTTAAAAAAAACTTCCATGCAGAGTGAAAACTTTGTGAAAATTGTGATGGTGTCTACACACATATCCTCAGTGTGTCAC
This sequence comes from Staurois parvus, assembly GCF_062004578.1. NCBI lineage: Eukaryota > Metazoa > Chordata > Amphibia > Anura > Ranidae > Staurois > Staurois parvus. The sequence continues at coordinate 200,507 of NW_028318041.1, read as the reverse complement.
TGAAATCACATGACTTAACCTGAGTGATTTCAGTGACGCAACGCGTTGGTACGCAGTGACGCAGCTTCCGGCAAGTAGTGATGCACATCCGGCGTGGACGCCATCTTAGGACCCCCAATTTCCCTAAGCCATGCAGTACACCCAAGCATGAGGTTTATATGCGATTTTGTGATGTTATACAAGTGAGTGGGCATTTGTTATTTAACATAAAGACTTTATTACTCTAATTACTACACTGTGGAGGATCTTTTGTCTCTCACCATGGGCGGTATGGGAGAGTGTCAGGGACCATGGAGATGCATGGGTCTGCACATGCGTAGGTGTCTGTCAAGACATGCAGGCAGCAGGGCACTAGGACCCAGGCGCACCCGTCGCCTATGACGGTGTTGGGCAGGCACTAGGACCTAGGCTGCGCCTGTCAGGTGCAGGGCGGTCTACTTAAACCAGCCCTGCACAGACACAAGTTGCCGTATGGTCTGATCTTGTTCCTGTGTTCCTGTATTGCCGTTGTTTGAGATTCGTTGCTGACCTGCCTGGACCTGACCCCTGCTGACTTCTTTTGCTCTGACCCCTGGCTAAGTTCGACCTCTCTTTTGGATACCCCTACCTGATCTGAACTACTGGTACCGACCCCGGCGATTGACCTGACTATTCTTCTTCCTGCTGCCTTGTACTACGCTGACCCCTCTGTTACCGACCTGGCCCGTTTGACCACGCTATTGCTCAGCCATCCATCCGACCCGCACGGATTAGCTGCTTTTCTGCAGACCTGTCTGCCTCTTCACGTCAGGCTCTCTATCTGTCATTAGCTCTGGTGATTCCCCTACCTCAGGTGGGTGTACTCAGGGGCCGCGACCTGGTCACTGTCTGCTCCAAGCCCATCCCCACCATTAGGGGCTCTGGTGAACAAGCGGACTGGGGCTTAGACTCCGCGCCCGGGGAATCCTGTCCTGTGGACTGCTAGAATACACCAGGTGGTCCATATCAGAGAGTATGTTATAGAGCAGATGTACAGTCAGGTCCATAAATATTGGGACATCGACACAATTCTAACATTTTTGGCTCTATACACCACCACAATGGATTTGAAATGAACAAGATGTGCTTTAACTGCAGACTGGATATAGAGAAATCAGGTGGCGCACACCTAGTGCATTATCCAAGGTTTATTGTAAGGAGTGAAAAATAAAAACATTCTCACAGATGAAGCATGTATCTAAAAAGCATAGAAAAATGATGATGGCCACAACGGCAGGCAAGGTGTTCTCACTGTCAGTGCGGTCAAATGGCTGACGCATTTCGTCTCCCACTATCCATTCATTACACATCTGCATCAGAGGCTGGTCATTAGCTCTTAGGAAAGTGATTCGTCCCCGAAACGTGTCATCCATTTGACCGCACTGACAGTGAGGACACCTTGCCTGCCGTTGTGGCCATCGTCTTTTTTCTATGCTTTTTAGATACATGCTTCGTCTGTGAGTATGTTTTTATTTTTCACTCCTTACAATAACCCTTGGATAATGCACTAGGTGTGAGCGCCACCTGATTTCTCTATATCCAGTGGCTGATCTCCCCGTCTGAGGAGGGCTGCACCCCTGAAGCATTTCCTTTGGTTGTCACTGTCCTGGTACCCTTGGCTTCCCTTTTGGCTGTGCATATCCTGAGGCGCTGGAGAGTACATACGATATCCGGTTCGGTTGTTTTTTTTAACTGCACACTGTGAGCTTTAATTTTAGGGTATTTACGTCCAAATCAGGTGAACGGTGTAGGAATTACAACAGTTTGCATATGTGCCTCCCACTTGTTAAGGGACCAAAAGTAAAGGGACAGAATAATCATAAATCAAACTTTCACTTTGTAATACTTGGTTTCAAATCCTTTGCAGTCAATTACAGCCTGAAGTCTGGAACGCATAGACATCACCAGACGCTGGGTTTCATCCCTGGTGATGCTCTGCCAGGCCTCTACTGCAACTGTCTTCAGTTCCTGCTTGTTCTTGGGGCATTTTCTTCAGTTTTGTCTTCAGCAAGTGAAATGCATGCTCAATCGGATTCAGGTCAGGTGATGGACTTGGCCATTGCAGAACATTCCACTTCTTTCCCTTCAAAAACTCTTTGGTTGCTTTTGCAGTCTGCTTTGGGTCATTGTCCATCTGCACTGTGAAGCGTCCAATGAGTTGTGAAGCATTTGGCTGAATATGAGCAGATAATATTCCCGAAACACTTCAGAATTCATCCGGCTGCTTCTGTCAGCAGTCACATCATCAATAAATACAAGAGAAGCAGTTCCATTGGCAGCCATACATGCCCACGCCAAGATTTATATAGCCAACAGTTTGCTCAGCACTTTACAATATAACGGGAGACAATACAGCAACAATACAGTTCAATACAAGAGGGTTAGGAGGGCGTATGTGAACTTTTATATGCACTTTTTGCTTGTGCTGTAGTCCTCATAAAAAGGGGGTATCCAGACCCCCCCTCCCCGATACACACCGGATTTCATGGAATTTATTCTTTATTAACCACTTCCTGTCCGGACACTTTTACCCCCTTCCTGTCCAGGCCAATTTTCAGCTTTCGGCGCTCTCACATTGTGAATGACAATTACTCAGGCATACAACACTGTATCTAAATGAAATTATTATCATTTTTTTCAAACAAATAGAGCTTTAATTTGGTGGTATTTAATCATCACTGGGGTTTTTATTTTTTGCTAGAAAAATGAAAAAAGACTTAAAATTTTGAAAAAAAACATGTTTTTCTTAGTATTTGATACTAAATTTTGCAAATAAATATACTTTCTTCATAAATTTAGGCCAAAATCCATTGTGCTACATTTTGTTGGTAGACATAACCCAAATCAGTGTGTATTATTTAGTCTTTGTGAAAGTTATAGAGTCCACAGACCACGGTATATATATTTGATATATTTGAAAATGTATCAATCCTGATGTACGGACTACCTATATAATTTCTTGGGGCCCTAAAATGCCAGGACAGTACAAATACCCCCCAAACGAACCCTTTTTGGAAAGTAGACAGTCTGAGGTATTTAATGAGAGGCATGGGGAGTTTTTTGAAGTTGTCATTTTTTGCCAATTTTTTAAGGAAATGATGAAAGTAAAAAAAATTCTTTTTTTTTTTCCCACAAAGTTGTCATTTAACAAGTTCTTTCTCTCACACGGCATAGGCATACTTGCAATTACACCCCAAAACACATTTTGCTACTCATCCTGAGTATGGCGATACCACATGTGTAAAACTTTTTCACAGCCTAACCACATAGAAGGGCCCCACATCTAATAAGCACCCTTAGGCGTTCTAGGGGCAAAAATTACACATCTAATTTCTTGACTGTCTATCACAGTTTTGGAGGTCCTGGAGCACCAGGACAATTGAATTACCCACAAAATGACCCCATTTTCGAAAGAAAACACCTCAAGGTATGTTTTAAGAGGCATGGTGAGTCCTCTGAAGACTTCATTTTTTGCCACATGTTTTTGGAAAATGTGAAAAGAAAATGAAAATGTATTTTTTTTTACGCAAAGTTGTCAATCTATGAGATATTTCTATTACACAGCATAGGCATACTTAAAATGATACCTCAAAACGCATTCTTTAACTCCTGCTGAATATGGCGATACCAAATGTGTGAGACTTTTTCACAGTCTGGCCACATAGAGGGGTTCCACATCCAATAAGCACCTGTTAGCGTTCTAAGGGGAAAAATCACACATCTAATTTCTTAACTACCTATTGCTGTTTTGCAGGTCCTGGAGCATCAGGACAATGGAATTATCCACAAAATGACCCCATTTTGGAAAGCAAACACCCCAAGGTATGTTTTAAGAGGCATGCGGAGTCTTCTGAAGACTTCATTTTTTGCCACAAGTTTTTGGAAAATGCGAAAAGAAAATGAAAATGTGTTTTTTTCTACACAAAGTTGTCAATCTATGAGATATTTCTAATACACTGCATAGGCGTACTTAAAATTACACCCCAAAACACATTCTCTAACTCTTCCTGAATATGGTGATACCAAATGTGTGAGACTTTTTCACAGTCTGGCCACATAGAGGGGTTCCACATCCAATAAGCACCTGTTAGCGTTCTAAGGGGAAAAATCGCACATCTAATTTCTTGACTACCTATTGCCGTTTTGGAGGTCCTGGAGCATCAGGGCAATGGAATTATCCACAAAAGGACCCCATTTTGGAAAGCAAACTCCCCAAGGTATGTTTTAAGAGGCATGGGGAGTCTTCTGAAGACTTCATTTTTTGCCAAAAATTTTTGGAATATGTTAAAAGAAAGTGAAAATGTATTTTTTTCTACGCAAAGTTGTCAATATAGAAGATATTTCTAATACACTGCATAGGCATACTTAAAATTACACCCCAAAACACATTCTCTAACTCTTCCTGAGTATAACAATACCACACATGCAAGACTTTTTCACAGCCTAGCCAAATGGAGGGGCCCCACATGCAATAAGCACCGTTAGGCATACTAAGGGCAAAAATTACACATCTAATTTATTGACTACGTATCACAATTTTGGAGGTCCTGGAGCAGCAAAGTCTTCTGAAGACTTTTTACACAGATTTTTAGAAAATGTGAAAAAAAGTAGTTATTTTTTTTTTAATGCAATGTTACCAATAATAACATATTTCTAGCACACTGCATAGGTATTCTTAGAATAACACTTTAAAACACATTCTGTTACTTTTCCTGAGTATGGGGATACCACATGTGTAAGACATTTTCAGTGTTTGGACTGATTACTGGTCATTGCAACCTGTTTATCACAAAAATTAGCAAACATTATATATCAATAAAGCATAGTGTAGCTTCACCTACAGCCTGTTCCTAAAAGCTTAACCTACTAGTACGCGGCTGTCCACATAGCACTATGTTCATTCACCAAGAAGGTGAACAAAAGATAAGCCAAAGAGTACCTGTGGTTTCAGTGCAGAGGATGGGTGGCACCAGTGTCTTGCAGGAAGGTAGCCAGTGGGATGTGCAGATGGGTCAGTACCGGTGTCATGCATAGACGTGGTGAGCAAACAGGCAAAGTAGTGGTCCAGGAAGAAGACAGGAACATGGTCCATAAAAAGGCCACAGTCAATACAGACAGCAAGCAAAGACGTGGTAAAAGGATTGGTCCAGGCAGAAACATTAAGCTTAGGGCCTTGGTTAGGTAAGACTGGACAAAGGGGTAGAGGCTTCATCCCACCCAAATCTCTTTGAAGCCTCTGGTCTCCAGACCCTGATCCGGGAATTAAAAAACCCAAAGAAAACAAAAAGTTTTCTCTGCTCGGAAACACTACTCTGGATCCCCTCACATACGTGAGACCCCTGTGTTGTCTTCAATCAAACTACTAAAGTGGGAGGGCAAAAGATCAGTCCAGGAGGCAGGCAGAGGCATGGTCGATTAACAGGCCGAGGTCAGTTCAGGCAGCAGGCAGAGGCATGGTCGATTAACAGGCCGAGGTCAGCTCAGGCAGCAAGCAGAGGCATGGTCGAGTAACAGGCCGAGGTCAGTTCAGGCAGCAGGCAGAGGCATGGTCCATTAACACGTCGAGGTCAGTTCAGGCAGCAAGCAGAGGCATGGTCAATAAACAGGCCGAGGTCAGTTCAGATGGAAGGCAGGAAAATGAATTCAGGCAACAGGCAGAAACGTGGCAGGGAAATAGCAAACAGAGGACAAAGAGATATATCTTCACCGTACTTCACTAATAATGTAGTGCGGTATGGTAGATACGGAAGCACTCTTCTATACAGAGACCAGGCTTTGAGGGACACTGGGGACAGTAGTATCGGGTGTCAGATCGAATTCTATGTTTGGAGCATACCCGACATCTCTTTTGAGGATTGCGGTCTGTTTCGGTAGGGGGGACGATATTGGGGAACTGTCTTTCATGCAATCGGCTCACTGCATCAGACCGAATTTGTTCAGGTACGGGTCTTACTTGATAGATGAGGGATGTGATAATCTCTTCCTGATATTGTAAGAAGGTGACAGGTCTTTGTGTGGACTTCTGGAAAACGATGTAGGAATTGTACAGGGCCATATGGAAAAGGTAGAAGGATACTTTTTTATACCAGTAGATTGATCTTCTGTTGGGTATGTAGGGCTGTAACATTTGATCATTTAAATCCACTCCCCCCATGAACAGGTTGTATTCGTGTATGCATTGGGGTTTTCGGATGGGACCGCGACTTCCTTGAATTTCCAATGAGCTGCTGTTATGGATAGATGAAAGGACATACACATCCCGTTTGTCTCGCCACTTAAGGGCCAGGATCTCTTCATTTCTCAAGCTAGCTGACTCCCCCCTGTTTAGCTTGGTGGCAACCAATTGTTGTGGAAATCCCTTCCGATTGGGTCAAACTGTGCCACAGGCTACAGTGTCCTTGAGATAAAGGTGGCGGAAAAGGGGCAGGCTTGTGTAGAAATTGTCCACGTAAAGGTGGTACCTCTGATTGAAGAGGGGGTATACCAGGTCCCAGACAATTTTTCCACTAACCCCTATATAGGCTGGGCATTCAGGGGGCTCTAGCTGACTGTCCTTTCCCTCGTAGATACGGAACTTGTACACATACCCTGTGGCCCTTTTGCAGAGTTTGTTCATCTTCACCCCGTATCTGGCCCGTTTACTTGGAATGTACTGTTTTATGATCAGCCTCCCAGTGAAATGGATTAGGGATTCAGCGACACAGATGTTTTTTTCAGGACAATATATTTCTGAAAATTTTTGGTTGAAATAATTGATTAGTGGACAAATTTTATAAAGTTTGTCGTACTCGGGGTGATCTCTGGGGGGGAACAGGGAATTATCGTTGAAATGTAGAAAGTGCACAATTGTTTTATAGCGGATCCTGGACAAAGTGGCAGAAAAGAGCGGCATGTGTTGAATGGGATTTGTCGACCAATAAGCATGCAGTTCATTTTTTTTTGTTAGTCCCATATTAAATGTAAGGCCAAGAAACACTTTAAATTCTTCAACTGTGAGGCATTTCCACTCAAATGTTCGAGCATAACAGGAGTTGGGATTTTGAGTGATAAATTGCTGGGTGAAAATATTGCATTGGTGCACAACTGAATTCAAAAACTCTTCAGTGAAAAATAAATGGAAATAATCAATGGCTGTAAAATTTTGGGTTTCTGCCTGAATGCCTGGTTGGGCTATGAATGGGGGAATTATAGGTGCTCCTGATCCTGAAGGTAGCCACACAGGGTTTAAAAGAGCATCTGGGACAGCAGTATGGGCCCTAATCCTTGGTGGCTGACGTGACACCTGAATACTAGAACTTGCACTTACAGTGCTGGTAGTAGCCATATCAGAAGAACGTATTGGGCTGCTGGTGGTTGCTTGCTGCTCCTTGGAGTTCCTCATTCTTTTTGTTGGAACACCTTCTTCTGATTCAGAGAGTGAACTGCTGCTGTGTACTGGTTCATATACAGAATCAGAGTTTGACAGTGAGAGTTCTCCGTCACTCTCATCTGTCATACTCAGAATTTGAAATGCCTCCTCGCTTGTATATGATCTTTTGGCCATATTTTTGACACTGATCAGGACCCACTGGTATGGCAGTGATCAGGATGGTGTTGCAGTGAGGGACAGATATCTGGCTGCAGTTGGTTCACACTAGTCACTGTTGGGCAAAAATCAGAGATACAGTGAGCTGGATGGCAATGTTTTGTGAGTGTGTGTAAACTCTGTGCAAAGGCTGAAAATTACTCACAGTTAGCTGTACTGGATCTCTCTCCTCACAGACGATGGCAGTGAACAGGATCCACTGTTGTGGCAGAGATCAGGGACACTTTATGAACAGGCACACTGTAAGGTGATCAGGGACACTGATTGGGCCACTGTATGGTGATCAGGGACACTGCTGGGCTACTGCGGTGATCAGGGACACTGCTGGGCCACTTGTGTGGCGATCAGGGACACTGTGGCAATCAGGGACACTGTGGCGATCAGGGACACTGCTGGACCACTTGTGCGGCGACCATGGACACTGCTGGGCCACTGCGATGATCAGGACACTGCTGGGCCACTTGTGTGGCGATCAGAAACACTGCTGGGCAACTGCGGTGATCAGGGACACTGCGGTGATCAGGGGCACTGCTGGACCACTTGTCCGGCGATCAGGGACACTGCTGGCCACTTGTGTGGTGATCAGGGACACTGCTGGGCCACTTGTGTGGTGATCTGGGCCACTGCGGCAATCAGGGACACTGCGGTGATCAGGGACACTGCTGGACCACTTGTGCAGCAATCGGGGACACTGCGGTGATCAGGGACACTGCTGGGACACTGCGGCGATCAGGGACACTGATGGACCACTGCGATGATCAGAACACTGCTGGGCCACTTGTGTGGCGATCAGAAACACTGCTGGAATACTGCGGTGATCAGGGACACTTCGATGATCATGAGCACTGCTGGACCACTTGTCCGGCGATCAGGGACACTGCTGGGCCACTTGTGTGGTGATCAGGAACACTGCTGGGCCAATGCGGGGATCAGGGACACTGCTGGGCCAATTGTGTGGTGATCAGGAACACTGCTGGGCCAATGCGGTGATCAGGGACACTGCTGGGCCACTTGTGTGGTGATCAGGAACACTGCTGGGCCAATGCGGTGATCAGGGACACTGCTGGGCCACTTGTGTGGTGGTCAGGGACACTGCTGGGCCACTGCGGCAATCAGGGCGACTGCGGCGATCAGGGACACTGCTGGACCACTTGTGCGGCAATCAGGGACACTGCGGTGATCAGGGACACTGCTGGGCCACTGCGGTGATCAGGGACACTGCTGGACCACTTGTGCGGCAATCGGGGACAATGCTGGGCCACTTGTGCGGCAATCAGGGACACTGCTGGGCCACTTGTGTGGCAATCAGGGACACTGCTGGGCCACTGCGGCAATCAGGGACACTGCTGGGCCACTGCGGCAATCAGGGACACTGCTGGACCACTTGTGCGGCAATCAGGGACAGTGCGGCGATCAGGGACACTGCTGGACCACTTGTGCAGCAATCAGGGACACTGCGGTGATCAGGGACACTGCTGGGCCACTGCGGTGATCAGGGACACTGCTGGACCACTTGTGCGGCGATCAGGGACACTGCTGGGCCACTTGTGCGGCAATCAGGGACACTGCTGGGCCACTTGTGTGGCGATCAGGGACACTGCTGGGCCACTGCGGCAATCAGGGACACTGCTGGGCCACTGTGGCAATCAGGAACACTGCTGGACCACTTGTGCGGCAATCAGGGACACTGCGGTGATCAGGGACACTGCTGGGCCACTGCGGCAATCAGGGACACTGCTTGGCCACTGCGGCGATACTGCTGGGCCACTTGTGTGACGATCAGGGACACTGCTTGGCCACTGCGGCGATCAGGGACACTGCTTGGCCACTTGTGTGGCGATCAGGAACACTGTGACGATCAGGGACACTGTGGCGATCAGGAACACTGCTGGGCCACTATGTGGCGATCAGGGACACTGACAATCAGGGACACTGCTGGGCCACTTGTTGGGCGATCAGGGCCACTTGTTGGCAATCAGGACCACTTGTGGGCAATCAAGGCCACTTGTGGGCGATCAGGGCCACTTGGGGCAATCAGGGACACTTGTGGGCGATCAGGGACACTTGTGGGGTCAATCAGGGCCACTTATTGGGGCGATCAGGGACACTTTAGGGGCGATCAGGGACACTTTAGGGGCGATCAGGGACACTTTAGGGGCGATCAGGGACACTTTAGGGGCGATCAGGGACACTTTAGGGGCGATCAGGTGTCACTGAGGTGGAGGGCAGTTAGCTGCTACCTATTGTTCGCTGTTTCTCCTCTCACAGACAACTCCGTGTGAGGAGAAGGAGGTGGAAGCCGCACCATGCGGCTTTTGTTTACACTTAAGCTGTGTCCTTATTGGACACAGCTGATCACATGGTATGGGACCGATTTCATTGGTCCCATACCATGTCACGTAATCCACCGTGTCCGTCGGACTCGGCGATCATCGGGCTCGCGGGTGCGCGCTCTAGGAGTCGCGCACGAGCCTCAGATACAAGGTGCCGTTTAGAAACGGCAACCCGCTCCTGGAAGTGTCCCGTCCTGCCGTTTATAAACAGCGGCCGGACGGGAAGTGGTTAAAATACCACTTTGGACTTTTTGACCATTGGTGTAATCCTCCTACTCCTTCTTGCATAGTCTGAGAACTAAGGGGGGGGGGGGGGGTATTGTAAAAAGGTTAGCTGCCTGGCTGTCTTGTTCAGCCTCTTAATCCAGTGTATTCTGAAGGGCCAAGAACAGCCAGAGAAGTCATATTCCTGATCTGCTTACTGCCAGGTAAGTAGTATCTTCAGCCCAAGGCCTCTTTCACATAGGCAGCCACGAAAGGGGGCTGTGGCAAAAACGGGCAATTAAGCCGTGGTTTTCATGGCCATCTAAAATCTATCATACAGCCATAGGGAGATTGTAGAAATGTGGTCGCTGCGAGACTTTGCATCACAGCCGCAGCAAACTTAACTCGGCTTGTGGAGCTGACAGGTGGCACCTCCAGTCAAACTCACCCGTTCGAGTCAATGAAGCCACACCAATAGGGGATGTATAAAAAATGAAATGTGGGTGAATATACAAATTCCAATATACAGTATTTGCCGGCGTATAAGACGACCCCCTACTTTTCCTGCTAAAATGTAGTGTTTGGGCTATACTCGCCGTATAAGACTACCCCTCTTCCAATGCACACCAGTGGGAGGAATAGTGCCCCATCATCGGTGTCAGTGGGAGGAATAGTGCCCCATCATCGGTGTCAGTGGGAGGAATAGTGCCCCATCATTGGTGTCAGTGGGAGGACTAGTGCCCCATCATTGATATCAGTGGGAGGAATAGTGCCCCATCATTGCTATCAGTGGAAGGAATAGTGCCCCATCATTGGTATTAGTGGCAGAAATAGTGCTCCATCATTAGTATCAGTGGGAGGAATAGTGCCCCATCATTGGTATTAGTGGCAGAAATAGTGCCCCATCATTAGTATCAGTGGGAGGAATAGTGCCCCATCATTGGTATTAGTGGCAGAAATAGTACCCCATCATTGGTGTCAGTGGGAAGAATAGTGCCCCATCATTGGTGTCAGTGGGAGGAATAGTGCCCCATCATCGGTGTCAGTGGGAGGAATAGTACCCCATCATTAGTATCAGTGGGGGGAATAGTGTCCCAACATTGGTGTCAGTGGGAGGAATGGTGTCCCAACATTGGTGTCAGTGGGAGGAATGGTGTCCCAACATTGGTGTCAGTGGGAGGAATGGTGTCCCAACATTGGTGTCAGTGGGAGGAATGGTGTCCCATCATTGGTGTCAGTGGGGGGTGGAATAGTGCCCCATGATTGGTGTCAGTGGGGGGGGGGAATAGTGCCCCATCGTTGGTGTCAGTGGGGGGAGGAATAGTGCCCCATTGTTGGTGTCAGTGGGAGGAATAGTGCCCCAACATTGGTGTCAGTGGGAGGAATAGTGCTCCATCATTGGTATCAGTGACACCAATGATGGGGCACTATTCCTCCCACTTACACCAATTACACTTGCTGACCCTGTTCTAGTATGGTGATGCTGCAGCCAGCATATGTAGTTGCAGCAGCACCTCTACACTGAACACTTACCTGCTGCTCCTGAGGAGGTGGAGCCGAGCAGCCGTGCGAACATCCAGTGGCCGAACTGAAGGAGCAGCCGCGCTTCCTGGACCGGATCGTCGTGGGACCGGAGCCAGGTAAGAAACAGCCCCTGCCCACCCCTGTACTTAGTGTCCCTTCCATTGGAAGGGGGGGGTGCGGCGGCGGCACCGCGCCACCCGCCTAAAAAGTGTCAGTATGCCGTATACCAGCGTATAAGACGACCCCCAACTTTTGAGAAGATTTTCAAGGGGTAAAAAGTCGTCTTATACAGCGGAAAATACGGTATCTCTATAAAAGGAGATTCCAAAATGACCATAAATAAAATGGCTGGTGAACACCCGGCTGACCATCAAACCCATACAAAACAAGTAATATTCATTTTAGTGTATATTTTTTCCTGAAAATTTGTGTTAAATGAAAAGCTGCACAAATATCATGTGACATAAAAATATTGTCACAGCCACCACTTTATTCTCCAGGGCCTCTGCTTTCAGAAAGTATATAATGAATGAGAGTTTTCTAGCAAAAAATACTGATATTTACACATATGTGAAAAATTAAAAAAATTGCCCAGAGCAGCAAGTAATTAAAGGAAGGGATTGCTTTCCCCCACCGAGCCGAGATCTGACAACTACAGCTGGGGTGCCGATATGCAAGAGATAATAAATCAAAATCATGTCACATGATCCCAGAGCTGCAGCATCGCCAGCCCCCCCCCCCCTACCTAATATCTGCAAAATTTGAAAACAGCACAGCTGTGTGGGGCTCCACCCACATGGCCGGGTTATTCATTCACAGACTTCCATGAATGAACTGCAAGTCCTGGCAGCCTTAGCGGCTGTTGGTTTGTAGTTTTCAATGAACTACACCCTTTTCATCCAGTACATCCCGTAAATCCCGTACACCCCTTACATCCCTTACAACCCGTACACCCCATACATCCTGTACACCCAGTACATCCCGTACACCCGATACATCCTGTACACCCCATACACCCCTTACATCCCGTACACCCCTTACATCCCTTACAACCCGTACATCCCGTACACCCCGTACACCCCATACATCCTGTACACCCAGTACATCCCGTACACCCCTTACATCCCGTACACCCCTTACATCCCGTACACCCCTTACATCCAGTACATCCAGTACATCCCGTACACCCCATGCATCCCATACGGCAAGCAGATATTCTGACAGGTCTGCAGACCTGCAAGGCATCAGCCATCTACTGATCCCTGGTGCAATGCTTTCCAGGCTCCTTTGGACATAAATAATGCACATTTTTTACCTACAAAATATCTGCCTCTGCCTCCCTCAAGTATCCTTCATTCGCAAGTTTGATATTTGGAAGATATGTGTAATAAAGGACCCCTTTGATGGAAGTAAAGGGCCCCGGTATTGGTGGCAAGAGCCCTGGCCAGAGTTCAGGGAGGCCCTTCAAGGTTTCTTCCACCGGGGCCCTAAATGTTCTAGTCATGCCTCTGACTAGAGGATTTTTTTTTTAAGTGTAGGACTATCCTAAACAACAGTAAACCCAAGTCCTACATTTAGAAAAATATAGATAAAAAAAATTGATATAGAATCAATGTATCCTAAAGCCTATATCATCGCACATCATGAATATAGTATTTAGAATAGTTGATTATATTGGAGCTGCTACTATACACTAATGAGTAGTTTCATATTCTCCTCTGATAAGGTGTCTAAATGAGGCAATCAGCGTAGTTTGGGTCATCCTGTGTTCAATTGTCAGAAGGTGTTGCTATGTAAATCTATGCCAACCAATGGGAGACTGTGTGGCTCTATAAAAGCTAGCTTAATCCACTGCTAATCACACCCTCGGGCGAAGTCGTGTGACGAAACGCGTTAGGAGGTGATCCAGCAGTGAAGTCATCACGTACGCCATTATCACGTGTCTGATCCACATGACTGCAATCGCGTCATCTGTTGCAGGCAGGTGAGACGTCACTGTGTGTGTTGGAAGCCGTGTACTAAGCGCTGCAGGCTGGGACCGATTTTTAAATTAAAAGGCTTTATATTTGCCTAATGTGAGTGTCAGGGATCCCCGCGATCCGTCCCTCGATGGTCCCGGCGCAGGCGCACTGCTCCTCCCAGTACACGGGCACTAGGTCCGGGCCGGCCGCGGCGTTCGAGTTCGCGCATGCGCAGTAGAAGCCGCGGCCGCCCGCTGGGCACCAATGGCAGCGCAGGGCGGGATATTTAAAGGTCCCTGAGCTGTCATTTCGTTGCCTTCTGGTCTTACCTGCATTCCTGATCCTGTGAACCTGTATACTGTAAGTTATTGACCCGGATTGCTCTTGACCTTGCTGACTTCTCCTGCCCAGACCCTTGCTTGCCTGACCTCTCTCCCTGGATGCCCCTCTGTAGATCTGACCTCCTGTTGCTGACCTGGCGTGTGACCCGACGATTCTCTGCCTGCTCCCTTGTACCTTACCGTCCTCTACATTACCGACTCGGCCTGTCTGACTACGCACTTGCTCAGCCATCCATCCATCCATCCCATCAGGGTCACCCGACCTCCTCACATTTGGCTCTCCCTGGTTGGAACCCCTGGCGGACACCCCTACCACTGACAGGTGTGCTCAGTAGAGGCGACCTGGTCTCAGGGTACTACAAGTCCATCCCCACCATCAGGGGCCCTGGTGAACAAGTACCCTGGGGCTTAGGTTCCGCGCTCTGGGCACGCCTGACCGGTGGAGTGCTAGTGGTGCCGCTCGGCGGTCCCTCACAGTACCAGAAGGCCATGACTGAGCCTCGAGGAGGACTCACCCCGTTGGACGAGGTGTGCAGGCACCTGTCTACCCTGACGCAAGCTGTAAACACATTGCAGGACAGATGTCTGCAGATCGAGAATCGGTTTCAGGCCTGCACCATATCTGTTCCTGTTTCACAGGCCCCGGCTCCTGCACCTCCAGTCGCAGCAGCCCACGAGCCGGCTCCTGGGCCTCCCACATCACTCCCTATGGCGGAACCCCGAGTACCCTTACCCGAGCGCTTCCATGGGGATCGCACACGTTTTCGGTCATTTCGTGACTCTTGTCTTCTCTTTTTTGAACTACAGCCACGGACCTTTTTGACAGAGTCAGTGAAAGTGGGGTTTGTTGTCTCCCTGCTGCAGGGTGAACCCCAAGACTGGGCCCACCGACTAAGGGGAAACAATGACCCTCACCTGATTTCGGTCGACAGCTTCTTTAACGCTATGGCCATCTTATATGATGACCCACAACGGGCGGCCTCGGCCGAGGCCACGTTATACACACTCCGACAAGGTCGGCGGACGGCTGAGGAATACGCCTCTGACTTTAGGCGCTGGATGGGTGACACTCGTTGGAACGAGTTCGCCCTTTTACACCAGTTTCGTATGGGCCTATCTGAGGCTCTGAAAGACGAGCTCGCCCGGGTAGAGGTGCCCGAGATATTAGAGGACTTGATTGCACTCACTATTAAAATTGACCGTAGGCTACGGGAGCGCAGATTGGAGAGGTCTGGTCAGGGTCGCGGAAATCCCTGGGGGTCATTTCAGGGATCCGGTCAACATACTAGGCCAAGCATCCAGAACCTGCCGGCTGAAGATGCCCCCGAACCCATGCAGCTAGGCCTGGCTCGGCCTAAACTATCGCCTGAGGAACGCCAGCGCAGACGCTCCCAGAATCTGTGCCTGTACTGCGGCGAAGCTGGTCACATGGTGCGTTCCTGCCCGCAGAAACTGAGTAAGTTCACTTCATCTTCTTTATCTGTTGGCGATATGACCCCGTCCCAGTACTTAGTTGTTCCCCTCTCCTTTCAGCTTTCCGAAAGGACCGTGGAGGTGTCGGCCATAGTTGATTCGGGGGCATGCAGCTGTTTTGTGGATATCAATTTTGCTCACCAGCAGGGTATTCCCCTCCGCCCAAAGGAGAAGGGGTTTCATATCTTTTTAGCTGATGGTTCCCGGATAAAGTCAGGAGTAGTCAACCAGGAGACCCCTTCCATTATGACTTCCATTGCCGGTCAGCACCGGGAACTCCTCCGCCTGGATGCTATTGCATCACCCCTTTTCCCAGTCATTCTGGGGCTCCCTTGGTTGCGGGCCCATAACCCCCAAATTGACTGGGAAACTGGGGTTGTCTCGTTCCCTTCCCCATATTGTCGGGAACTGTGTCGAACTTCGGGCCCGGGGATCCCCCAGGTTCTTTTGTGCTCTGAGGGGGATGACAGCCTGAAACAAGTGGTTCCTGCAGCCTATCACAAGTTCCTTGACGTGTTCAGTGAACGGGGAGCAGATGCTCTACCCCCCCACCGCCCATATGACTGTCCAATTGATCTGTTGCCCGGTTCTGAAATCCCGTTCGGACGAATTTTTCCCCTTTCTGAGCTGGAATTAGGGGCCCTGAAGGACTATATTGAGGATAGCCTCCGTAAGGGATTCATCCGTCCCTCCACTTCCCCAGCAGGTGCAGGGATCTTCTTTGTAGAAAAGAAGGACAAGACTTTGAGGCCATGCATTGACTATCGGGAGCTGAATAGGGTCACCATTAAAAATCGTTACCCATTACCTCTGGTACCTGAATTGTTCCAGAGCTTAAAGGCTGCGGTAGTATTTACCAAGTTGGACTTAAGGGGAGCCTACAATTTGGTTCGCATAAGGGAGGGGGATGAGTGGAAGACGGCCTTCCGCACCCGATTCGGCCATTTTGAATACCTGGTCATGCCTTTCGGGTTATGCAATGCGCCAGCCACCTTCCAGCACTTTGTAAACGACATCTTTAGGGACTTCCTGGACATCTTTGTCATCGTCTACTTAGACGACATTTTGATTTTCTCATCCTCCCTGGGGGAGCACAGGGTACATGTAACAAAGGTGTTGGGGCGGTTGCGGCAGCACGGGTTGTACGCTAAAGCAGAGAAATGCTGCTTTGAACAGGCTAGCGTTACATTCCTGGGTCTGATTATCTCCACCACGGGGGTCGCAATGGACCCTCAGAAGGTCTCAGCGATCCTAGATTGGCCTGAACCCACGGACAGGAAAAGTGTCCAACGTTTTATTGGGTTCGCAAATTTCTACCGGAAGTTCATCAAGAACTTCTCGGGTCTGGTCTCCCCTATCACTCAATTAACTAAGCTTGGGACGCGATTCAGATGGACGCCCGAGGCACAGGAAGCCTTTGAGGCACTAAAAAGGTTATTTACCTCGGCACCCATTCTGGGTCATCCCGACGCCTCCCTGCCCTACATCTTAGAAGTAGATGCATCTGAAAACGCGGTTGGCTCCATCCTTTCCCAGCGGAAGGGCGCCAAGGAATTACTTCACCCAGTAGCATTCTTTTCACGGAAACTTACCCCGGCGGAGAGGAACTACGACATTGGGGATCGCGAGCTACTGGCTATCAAAACCGCTTTAGAGGAATGGAGGTACCTGCTGGAAGGTGCCTCCCATCCCATCCTGATATTCACGGACCACAAGAACCTGGAATATCTGAGGACGGCCAAACGTCTACGCCCACGACAAGCAAGATGGGCATTGTTTTTCTCGAGGTTCCAGTTCCACATCACATACAGGCCCGGCTCGAAAAACACGAAGCCTGACGCATTATCGCGCATGTATGAGGACACCAAGGAGATCCCAGTGCCCGACACTATTCTTCCGGCAGGGAATTTCTTGGCCCTTCAGACAAACCTTCGCTCCGAGATCCTGAGGGCGTCCACAGCAATGTCTACCTCCGATGGGGCCCCCCTCCAGAACAAGGAGGGACTCCTATGGAGGGAGGACCGGATTGTGGTGCCAGAGGATGCCCGAACCTTAGTCTTGGGACATTGCCATGACCACCCACTGGCAGGACATTTTGGACCGGTCAAGACCCTGGAACTTCTCCGGCGTTCCTTCTGGTGGCCGGACATGGCCAAGGATTGTAAGATCTACGTGGGCTCCTGTGCCATCTGCCAGCGGAACAAGCCTTCAAGGAACAAGGCATGGGGCCTGCTACGTCCATTGCCCATCCCTGAACGGCCCTGGCAGAGAATCTCCATGGACTTCATAGTCGAGCTCCCTCCTTCGCTGGATCACACAGCAATCCTCGTGGTTGTGGACCGCTTATCCAAGATGGCCCATTTCATCCCTTTACGGAAGACTCCATCTGCAGCCGAGACGGCACAAGTCTTTATTCGAGAGATCGTTAGACTGCATGGGGTTCCCGAAGACATCGTCTCGGACCGAGGGGTGCAGTTTACCTCGCGGTTTTGGAGGGCGCTGTGCAAAGCCCTGGATATCAAGCTGTCTCTTTCCTCGGCATTTCACCCTCAGACCAATGGCCAGACCGAGAGGACCAATCAGACCCTGGAGCAATACCTGCGATGCTACACATCATTCTCTCAGGACGACTGGGCGCCACTCCTCCCTTTGGCAGAATTCGCGTACAACAACGCTTGCCATTCAGCAACTGGGCAGTCCCCGTTCTTCGCCAACTATGGGTTTCATCCGGTCTTCCTCCCGGACTTGGTCCCGGAATGCCCGATTCCAGCGACGCAGGATGCACTGACCTTCTTCACCTCCAACAATAAGAAATTACAGGAAGCCATCCGTCAAGCCCAAGAAGACTATAAGAAGGCTTTCAATAGGAAGCGAAGAGGGAACCTGGTGTTGCAGCCCGGAGAGAAGGTTTGGCTGGCTACGTCAAACTTGAGGATGCTTTGCCCGTCGAAGAAGTTGGGACCTAAATTCATAGGCCCTTTTTGCATCAAACGGATGGTCAATGAGGTGGCCTATGAACTTGTTCTCCCTGACACACTCAAGATCCACCCTGTCTTCCACGTGTCCCTGTTGAAACCGGTAGTCCCTGATGCCTTCCCGGAACGGGAATCCAGGCCCCCGGAGGCCGTAACGGTTGAAGAGGAAGAGGAATTTGAGGTGGAGGCAATCTTGAAGTGCCGTCGAAGGGGGGGCCAGACCCAATTTCTCATCAAGTGGAAGGGCTACGGCCCTGAGGACAATTCGTGGGAACCAGCCCATAATGTCCATGCACCTAGGCTTGTCCGGAGGTTTCTTTGTGATCACCCGTGGTGGAGAGATCGGGTGGGCATCCGGAGGTTGCCCGTAGGGGGGGGGCAATGTCAGGGATCCCCGCGATCCGTCCCTCGATGGTCCCGGCGCAGGCGCACTGCTCCTCCCAGTACACGGGCACTAGGTCCGGGCCGGCCGCGGCGTTCGAGTTCGCGCATGCGCAGTAGAAGCCGCGGCCGCCCGCTGGGCACCAATGGCAGCGCAGGGCGGGATATTTAAAGGTCCCTGAGCTGTCATTTCGTTGCCTTCTGGTCTTACCTGCATTCCTGATCCTGTGAACCTGTATACTGTAAGTTATTGACCCGGATTGCTCTTGACCTTGCTGACTTCTCCTGCCCAGACCCTTGCTTGCCTGACCTCTCTCCCTGGATGCCCCTCTGTAGATCTGACCTCCTGTTGCTGACCTGGCGTGTGACCCGACGATTCTCTGCCTGCTCCCTTGTACCTTACCGTCCTCTACATTACCGACTCGGCCTGTCTGACTACGCACTTGCTCAGCCATCCATCCATCCATCCCATCAGGGTCACCCGACCTCCTCACATTTGGCTCTCCCTGGTTGGAACCCCTGGCGGACACCCCTACCACTGACAGGTGTGCTCAGTAGAGGCGACCTGGTCTCAGGGTACTACAAGTCCATCCCCACCATCAGGGGCCCTGGTGAACAAGTACCCTGGGGCTTAGGTTCCGCGCTCTGGGCACGCCTGACCGGTGGAGTGCTAGTGGTGCCGCTCGGCGGTCCCTCACAGTGAGTGCAGTTTTAATTAGGAATTTTGAAAAATATAAATAAACAGCGCAAACATAGACCTCTATATCAAATCAATATACAAAGTGCAAACATATATAAAAAATTAAATAAATAGTGAAGTCCATCAAAATTAATAAACACAAAGTTCAAAAATAATTTGTGCAAACAGAAATTTTCAAATTCTTCTATTATAAAGAAACTGCCACCTTCCACCCGTGAAAACCAACATCAAATGCACTCACCAGATTAAGGTGAATGAAACGCCTTTTAGGAATTTATGGGATCCTAAACCCTCTTTGGTATCCACTCTATAGGAATCCTCACCTCCAGCATAGACTCCACCATCCAACCAGGGAGAAAAAAACTCAGATAGTGTAATATTGCAAAACACCATTCATAAGTGAAATCAAGGATTAAGGCCACTCACATTATAATCGCTTTAAAAAGGCATATTTATTAAGACCAGCTTCTTTCCAGATGAACAGTAGATGTAAGGCAACCTCTCACAGAATCTCACATCACAGCTCCAGGTTACAGCAGAAGCTCCACAGAGACCACACATATACAGATCCCAAAAGATGGCCGCTGGAACGCACCGCTCAGCGTGCGCTCCACTCACCGGAAGTGACGTCAGACGTACGGGGTAATAACCGGAAATGCGTCAACGCGTTTCGCCCCTCCCATCGGGCGTTCTCAAGACCTTGAGATTAGTTAATTGGGAATTTGTTGGAATAAAATTTCTGAAACGTTTTTACACTGTAGAGAGTTTTATTTATTTATTTATCGAGTTTATATAGCGCCAAAGGGTTTGCTCAGCGCTGTACAATAGAGGGGGGGGGGGCAATACATGAAACAGTACAGTAACATCAAACAGCACATAAGGGGTAAGAGGGCCCTACTCTTTCGAGCTTACAATCTAGGAGGGAGGGGGTAGAGGTACAGGAGGAAATGGCTGTGGGGGATGGAGTGGTAGGAGGAGGGAAGGGCAGCGGCTGTTAGGTGAGGGTGGGGTAGGCTTCCCTGAAGAGGTGGGTTTTCAGGGAGCGCCTGAAGGTGAGGAGGGAAGGTGACAGTCTGATGGATTGGGGTAGTGAGTTCCAGAGGATGGGGGAGGACCTGGAGAAGTCTTGCAGTCGTGCGTGGGAGGAGGAGACCAGGGAGCAAGATAGAAGGAGGTCCTGTGAAGAGCGAAGGGTACGGGTAGGGTGATACCTGGGAATCAGGTTGGTGAGGTAGTTAGGGGCAGTGTTGTGAATGGCCTTGTAGGTCAGAGTGAGCAGTTTGAATTTAATGCGTTGGGCAATGGGGAGCCAGTGGAGGGAGAGGCAGAGGGGGGAGGCAGAGGTGGAGCGGCTGGTGAGGTGGATGAGTCTGGCAGCTGAGTTCAGGATGGTCTGAAGTGGGGAGAGTTTGCACTGGGGTAGGTCGGTGAGGAGGGAGTTGCAGTAGTCAAGGCGTGAGATAATCAGGGAGTGTACGAGTAGTTTAGTGGTGTCTGGGGTAAGGAAGGAGCGTATCTTGGCGATGTTCCGGAGGTGGAGCCTGCATGTATTTGTAAGTGATTTGACATGAGGTTGAAAGGAAAGGTTTGAGTCCAGAATGACGCCAAGGACCTTGGCTTGCTGGGCAGGATTGATGGTGGTGTTGTTGGTAGTGATGGAAAGGATGGGGGGGGGGGGGCGCGGGAAGGGGGAAAGACGAGAAGCTCGGTTTTGGAGAGGTTGAGCTTGAGGAAATGGAGTGACATCCAGTCAGAGATGTCGTTTAGGAGGTGAGTGATGCGGGCGGAGAATGTGGGGGTGAGGTGAGGGGTGGATAGGTAGATTTAAGTATCATCAGCGTAGAGGTGGTAGTTGAAGCCGTGGGAGTGTATGAGTTTGCCAAGGGAGGAGGTGTAGATGGAGAAGAGAAGGGGTCCAAGGACAGAGCCCTGGGGGACCCCAACAGAGAGGGGGAGGGAAGAGGAGGTGGCACCGTTGTAGGAAACGCTGAAGGAGCGTTGGGATAGATAGGATGAGAACCAGGAGAGAGCGGTGTCTCTGATGCCAAGGGAGAGTAGTTTATTAAGGAGGAGGGGGTGGTCGACTGTGTCAAAGGCCGCGGAGAGGTCTAGGAGAAGGAGGACAGAGTAGTCGCCTTTGGCTTTGGCGGTTAGTAGATCGTTGGTGATTTTAAAGAAGGCAGTTTCGGTGGAGTGTAGGGGACGGAAGCCGGACTGTAGTGGGTCAAGGAGGTTGCTGTCAGTTAGGTGGGCGCTTAGACGATCGTAGACCAAGCGCTCAAGGAGCTTGGACGTGAGTGGCAGCAGGGAAATTGGTCTGAGGTTGTTGAGGTCAGTGGGGTCCAGGGAGGGCTTTTTGAGTATGGGGGTGATGTGCGCATGTTTTAGGGGGGAGGGGAAGACGCCAGTAGAGAGGGAGAGATTGAAGATGTGGGTAAGGGAGCGGATGAGGGAAGAGGGGGGTGACCAGAGGAGTTGAGAGGGGATAGGGTCCAGGGGGCAGGTAGTGAGTCGGGCTTCTGAGAAGACTCTGGTGACTTCCTCAGTGGTAGTAGGGCTGAAGGAGTGCAGTAATGGGGGGGTTACGGTAGGCAGGGCCTTGGGTGTGGTGGGGGGCAGTGCCGTTGCGAGGTCAGAGGAGGGGAGAGATGAGGGGGTGATGGAAGGGGGGAGGCTAGATGGGGAGGTAAATTGCAAGTTGACTATGTCCTTGCGGATTGCGTCAGTCTTGTTGTGGAGATGAGTGGCAATCTCGTGGGCGGTAAGTGAGGTACTGAGTGGAGGAGGGGGAGGAGAGAGCAGGGAGTTGAAGGTGGAGAAGAGTCGGCGAGGGCAGGTGGAGAGGGTGTTGATCAGGTCAACAAAGTAGGCCTGCTTGGCGGCGTGGAGGGAGGAGGTGTAGGTGAGGAAGGCAGATTTGTAGAGGGAGAATGCATGAGGGGACCTGGTTTTGCGCCATAGTCTCTCCAGCGCACGACTGCGACGTTTGAGGCATTTAGTATGGTCGTTCTGCCATGGTTGGAGCGGTCTGGGTTTGATGTTGCGTGTGGTTAGGGGTGCCAGAGAGTCTAGGGTAGCTGATAGTGAGTCGTTGTACGCGGTGTTGGGGTGTTGTCGTTGATGGGGATGTTGAAGTCCCCGAGGATGATGGTCGGTATCTCAGAGGAGAGGAAGAAGGGAAGCCAGGCGGCGAAGTCATCCAGGAAGCGGGCTATGGTTCCGGGGGGCCTGTAGATCACTGCGATCCTTAGGGGGGTGGGTGAGAAGAGCCGGATGCAGTGAGCCTCGAAGGAGGAGAAGGTTAGGGAGGGGGGGTTTAGGGAGGACCTGGAAGGTGCTCAGCGGTGGAAACGAGGAGGAGAAGTGCAGGTGGCATGCTGGGGTGAGTGCAGTGCTGTTTGGGTCAGGGGAGGTGAAGGGATACGGGTCAGGGCGAGGTGATGTGGAGAGTCTGTATCACCGTGGAGGAGTCCACTAGAGTCCTTCTGTAGGGGGAGAGTGGGAGTAAAGTCCAGCAGCTGGTTGGCTGCAATCTGTGGGTGCAGTATGCTGGCGTCCGAGGGGTCTTCAGTGGGTCCGGTGGATCGGCGAGTGGAGGGGACGTAGGGTGTGATGTCTGGGGGCGTTGGTAGGCACGGCGTCTGGTGATGCTGGCGGCTCGGTGACTGGAGATTCGCTGGGTGGTCCGGGAGATTCGCTGGGCGACGTCTCGATTCGCTGGGTGGTCCGGGTGTTGGGTGTCCAGAGGTGGTAGCTGGGTGCTGGGTGTCCAGGGGTGGTAGCTGGGAGCTGGGTGCTGGGTATCCAGGGGTGGTACCTGGGAGCCTGGTAGCTGGGTGCTGGGTGTCCAGGGGTGGTAGCTGGGTGCCCGGTAGCTGGGTGCTGGGTGTCCAGGGGTGTTAGCTGGGTGCCCGGTAGCTTGGTGCAGGGTGTCCAGGGGTGGGCCCAGAACCGATGTAAGGGCTGGGCAGCGGAGCAGCGATCAGTGGGCCTGAGCTGGTTCCTGGTGGTCAGGGATGGACACAGGGCTAGTGAGGAGGGCCCTGCGGAGGCTGGCAAGTCCGTGGGGATCGGTGGTGGCAGCTTACCCGTTCTGGTGGTGCTGCCGTGCAGGTATCCTGGGGTGGTCCTGGGCTGCTGTCAGCTTGGTGGTCCTTGCTAGGCAGATCTTTGGTGGGGTGGTTGCTGTCACCTTGCGTCAGGCTGCTGTGGCCCTGGAGACGGTGGAGAGGGTCAGGGGAGGACCACTCCGCTGTGTGTCAGAGGGCAGGAGCCGAGGGATGGAACGTCGGCGCCGCGATTTGGCCGCAGTGCCGCAAGTCGGCCCGCGAATAAATCGAGGCCGCGGCTTCGCCGGTTTTAGTAGGCCACGATTTCGGAGGGGGCCAAAAATGCTCAGGACCCCTCCCGGATGCTTCACTAGGGGCCGCAGGTGTGTCGGGGCCCTCGTAGTGTCCGTTGCCGCCCAGATGGCAGCGGATTAGGCAGTGGGGCGACGGAGCTCTCTGATGGCATGTTGCTCCGTCGCCATCTTGGAACAGGTATGTTCTATTTATTATATCTATTTTTATCTATAATCTATGTTTTCTATTTCTTCACATGTGGCTCATGCTCAATATGATGGAGATTACTGAGAAGATCTGATGAATGATTACTAACGATATGCTGCTGATTTATCTCCCATCCATTGATATATAAGATATGCTGGTTTATCACCCGTATCTGGTGAGTTTGCACTTTGATGGGGTGTTGAGCACTGGATCATTCACATTGGTGGAGGATTGATTATGTGTGAAAGAAAGATTCCATATCTTCATTGAAGGAAGATCATATGATATGTACAGTATATGGACTTTATTTGATGGACTTTGTTATTATTATTATACAGGATTTATAGAGCGCCAACAGTTTGCTCAGCGCTTTAGGATCAGTTATTTGATTTTCACTATATCATTTTTTTATATAATTTTTGTGTCACAAATTTTCATTTTATTTTGTGGTTCTGGGTTTTCTAGACATTTATTTATTTCATTTATTTATTTATTTTAGTTGTAATTTAAGAGCGCTGTTATTGTGGTCTCTTTGCCACATATATATACATAAGTCCTACATTTGTTTTTAAATTGGGGTATTTCTAATTCCTTCCCGCCCGGCCTATTGTGCAATGACAGCCGAAGGGGAACCCTATTGTGCAAAGACAG
The DNA here is from genome assembly GCF_062004578.1 of Staurois parvus. Lineage (NCBI taxonomy): Eukaryota > Metazoa > Chordata > Amphibia > Anura > Ranidae > Staurois > Staurois parvus. The sequence continues at coordinate 175,811 of NW_028318041.1, read as the reverse complement.
CCGAGCGGGAACCCTATTGTATAATGACAGCCGAAGGGGAACCCTATTGTAGAATGATGGCCGTGAGGGAACCCTATTGTAGAATGATGGCCGTGCGGGAACCCTATTGTACAATGACGGCCATGCGGGAACCCTATTGTACAATGACGGCCATGCGGGAACCCTATTGTACAATGACGGCCGTGCAGGAACACTATTGTACAATGATGGCCGAGCGGGATCATTATTGTACAGTGACGGCCGTGCGAGAACCCTATTGTAGAATGACGGCCGTGCGAGAACCCTAATGTAGAATGACGGCCGTGCAGGAACCCTATTGTAGAATGACGGCCGAGCGGGAACCCTATTGTAGAATGATGGCCGTGAGAGAACCCTATTGTAGAATGACGGCCGAGAGGGAACCCTGTTGTAGAATGACGGCCGTGCGTGAACCCTATTGTAGAATTACGGCCGAGCGGGAACCCTATTGTAGAATTACGGCCGAGCGGGAACCCTATTGTAGAATGACGGCCGTGAGAGAACCCTATTGTAGAATGACAGCCGTGCAGGAACCCTATTGTATAATGACGGCCGAGCGGGAACCCTATTGTAGAATGACGGCCGTGAGAGAACCCTATTGTAGAATGACAGCCGAGAGGGAACCCTGTTGTAGAATGACAGCCGAGAGGGAACCCTGTTGTAGAATGACGGCCGAGAGGGAACCCTATTGTAGTATGACGGCCGAGCGGGAACCCTGTTGTTCAATAACGGCCGAGCGGGCACCCTGTTGTTCAATTACGGCCGAGCAGGAACCCTGTTGTACAATGACGTCCGTGCGGGAACCCTGTTGTACAATGACGGCCGTGCGGGAAACCTGTTGTACAATGATGGTAAAGCGGGATCCCTATTGTACAATGACGGCTGAGCGGGAACCCTATTGTACAAGGACGGCCATACGGGATCCCTATTGTACAATTACGGCCGAGTGGGAACCCTGTTGTAAAATGACAACCATTGCTGTGGTATTCAGACAGGGTAGTGGTAGTCAAGCAAAGTAAAGTACCCAAGAAAGCCTGGGATCGGTTCTGTTACACCTATTGTAGAATGACGGTCGTGCTGGAACCCTATCGTAGAATGAGGGCCGTGCGGGAACCCTATTGTACAATGACGGCCATACGGGATCCCTATTGTACAATGACAGCACAGTAGGATCCCTATTGTAGAATGATGGCCGTGCAGGAACCCTATTGTACAATGACGGCCGAGCAGGAACCCTGTTGTAGAATGGCGGCCGAGCGGAAACCCTATTGTAGAATGACAGCCGAGTGGGAACCCTATTGTAGAATGACTGCCGAGTGGGAACCCTATTGTAGAATGACGGCCGAGCGGGAACCCTGTTGTACAGTGACGGCCCTGTGGGAACACTATTATACAGTGAGGGCAGAGTGGGATCCCTATTGTACAATGACGGGTTCCCGCACGGCCGTCATTGTACAATAGGGTTCCCGAACGGCCGTCATTGTACAATAGGGATCCCGCTCGGCTGTCACTATACAATAGGGTTCCCGCACGGCCGTCATTGTACAAAAGGGTTCCCGCACGGCTGTCATTGTACAATAGGGTTCCCGCACGGCCGACGCTATACAATAGGGATCCCACTTTGCCGTCATTGTAAAATAGGGATCCTGCTCGGCCGTCATTCTACTATAGGGATCCCGTTTGGCCGTCATTCTACAATAGGGATCCCGCGCGGCCGTCATTCTACAATAGGGATCACGCTCGGCCGTCATTTTACAATAGGGATCCCGCTCGTCTGTCATTCTACAATAGGGATCCCGCTTTTCTGTCATTCTACAATAGGACTTCCGCTTTGCCGTCATTCTACAACAGAGATCCCGCTTTGCCGTCATTCTACAATAGGGTTCCCGCACGACCGTCATTGTACAACAGGGTTCCCGCACGACCGTCATTGTACAATAGGTATAATGGAACCAACCCAGGCTGCGCTTGGGTACTTCTGTTAGACTACCACTACCCTATCCGAACACCGACAACAGACAACACAGCAATGGCTGTCATTGTACAATAGGGATCCCGCTTGGCCGTCACTGTACAACAGGGATCCCGCTCTGCCGTCATTGTACAATAGGGATCCCGCTTGGCCGTCACTGTACAAAAGGGATCCCGCTCTGCCGTCATTGTACAACAGGGATCCCGCTCTGCCGTCATTGTACTACAAGGATCCCGCTCGACCGTCATTGTACAATAGGGATCCCGCACGACCGTCACTGTACAATAGGGTTCCCGCATGGCCGTCATTCTTCAATGGGGTTCCTGCTCGACTGTCATTCTACAACAAGGTTCCCGCTCGGCCGTCATTCTAGAATAGGGTTCCCGCTCGGCCATCATTCTACAATACGGTTCCCGCACGGCAGTCATTGTACAATAGGTGTAACGGAACAAACCCCAGGCTTTGCTTGGGTACTTTGCTTTGCTTGACTACCACTACCCTGTCTGAACACCACAGCAATGGCTGTCATTGTACAATAGGGTTCCCGCTCAGCAGTTATTGTACAATAGGGATCCCACTTTGCCTTCATTGTACAATAGGGATCTCGCTCGGCCGTCATTGTACAACAGGGTTCCCGCTCAGCAGTTATTGTACAATAGGGATCCCACTTTGCCTTCATTGCACAATAGGGATCCTGCACGACCGTCATTGTACAACAGGGTTCCCGCACGGCCCTCGTACAATAGGGATCCCGCATGTACGTCACTGTACAATATGGTTTCCGTATAGCCGTCATTGTACAATAGGGATCCCGCTGGGCCGTCATTGTACAATAGGGAACTCGCTCGGCTGTTGTTGCACAATAGGGATCCCGCCCGGCCGTCATTGTAGAATAGGGATCCCGCTCGACCGTCATTGTACAATAGGAATCCTGCACGACCGTCATTGTACAATAGAGTTCCCGCACGGACGTCATTGTACAATATGGTTCCCGCACGACCGTCGTACAATAGGGATCCCGCTCGGCCATCACTGTACAACAGTTTTCCCGCACGGCCGTCATTGTACAACAGGGTTCCCGCACGGCCCTCATTGTACAACAGGGATCCTGCTCGGACGTCATTGTACAATATGGTTCCCGTATAGACGTCATTGTATAATAGGGTTCCCGCTCGGCCGTCCTTGTACAATAGGGTTCCCGCACAGCCGTCATTGTACAACAGGGTTCCCGTATAGCCCTCATTGTTCAATAGGGATCCCGTATAGCCGTCATTGTACAATAGGGATCCCGCACGGCCGTCATTGTACAACAGGGTTCCCGTATAGCCCTCATTGTTCAATAGGGATCCCGTATAGCCGTCATTGTACAATAGGGATCCCGCTCGGCCGTCATTGTATAACAGAGTTCCCGCTTGGCAGTCACTGTACAATAGGGATCCCGCTCGGCCGTCATTGTACAATAGGGATCCCGCTCGGCCGTCATTGTACAATAGGGATCCCGCTCGGCCGTCATTGTACAATAGGGATCCCGCTCGGCCGTCATTGTACAATAGGGTTCCCGCACGGCCGTCGCTATACAATAGGGTTCCCGAACGGCCGACACTGTACAATAGGGTTCCCGTACGGCCGTCATTGTACAATAAGGATCCTGCTCGGCCGTCATTCTACAATAGGGATCCCGCGCGGCTGTCATTCTACAATAGGGATTCCGCTCGGCCGTCATTTTACAATAGGGATACCGCTTTTCTGTCATTCTACAATAGGAATTCCGCTTTGCCGTCATTCTACAATAGGGTTCTCGCACGGCCGTCACTGTACAACAGGGTTCCCGTATGGCCGTCATTGTACAACAGGGTTCCCTTACGGCCGTCATTGTACAACAGGGTTCCCGCACGACCGTCATTGTACAATAGGTATAATGGAACCAATCCAGGCTGCGCTTGGGTACTTCTGTTAGACTACCACTACCCTATCCGAACACCGACAACAGACAACACAGCAATGGCTGTCATTGTACAATAGGGATCCCGCTTGGCCGTCACTGTACAACAAGGTTCCCGCTCAGCTGTCACTGTACAACAGGGATCCCACTCTGTCGTCATTGTACTACAAGGATCCCGCTCGGCCGTCATTGTACAATAGGGATCCCGCACGACCGTCACTGTACAATGGGGTTCCTGCTCGACCGTCATTCTACAACAAGGTTCCTGCTCGGCCATCATTCTACAATAGGGTTCCCGCTTGGCTGTCATTGTACAATAGGTGTAACGGAACAAACCCCAGGCTTTGCTTGGGTACTTTGCTTTGCTTGACTACCACTACCCTGTCTGAACACCGCAGCAATGGCTGTCATTGTACAATAGGGTTCCCGCTCAGCAGTTATTGTACAATAGGGATCCTGCACGACCGTCATTGTACAATAGGGATCCCGCTCGGCCATCACTGTACAACAGTTTCCCCGCACGGCCGTCATTGTACAACAGGGTTCCCGCACGGTCCTCATTGTACAATAGGGATCCCGTATAGCCGTCATTGTACAATAGGGTTCCCGCTCGGCTGTCATTTTACAATAGGGATCTCGCTCGGCCGTTGTTGCACAATAGGGATCCCGCTCGGCCGTCATTGTAGAATAGGGATCTCGCTCGGCCGTCATTGTACAATAGGGATCCCGCTCGGCCGTCATTCTACAATAGGGATCCCACTCGGCCGTCATTGTATAACAGAGTTCCCGCTTGGCAGTCATTGTACAATAGGTGTAATGGAACCAACCCCAGGCTGCGCTGGGGTACTTCCGTTAGACTACCGCTTCCCTATCCGAACACCGACAACAGACAACACAGCAATGGCCATCATTGTACAATGATTGCCCCGTTGTAGAATGATGGCTGAGTGAGAATCCTATTATCCTGGGAGGACGTCATATGACACCCTCCTGGCTTTGTTTTGCTCCTGGGGGATCCTGCCTCCAGTAGTGATTCTTCCTTCTTCCCTCCTGTCTGTCCCTCTGGTTTGCACCAATCCTGCGACCCGCACAGGATGGCAATCCTCGGTCCTGGCATGGAGGATTCTTACTAATACTAAAGATAATCCTATCACAAGATGATTGTTTTTAGTCTCGGAGGATTCTTATTATTACTAAAGTCCTGTGTGGGATCTATTATTAGAGGTTTCTTCTGTCTGAATGGAACTAACATTGGGAGCGAACACTAAGCTCCTCCCTCCTCCTATAATCTCCTCCTCTTACGCCGTACAACATCCATATAAACACTTACTGCATTTCCAAGCCGTTTTTCCAAATTCTGCGAATCCCTGAAAACAATGGAGAAACCATTGGCCGACTCTACGAATCCTCAGACAGATATTCTCTCTGGCCTCCTCGCACGCTGCCATGATTTCATCCAACTTGTTGGTAAAACGATAAAATCTCTTCCAGGCTTTCCAGGCGTTCATGATGACGTCCTCTTCAGTCCAAAGATTGAAACTCCAATCTCAGAGAAATCTGAAAGCACGTCCTCTCCTGTGCACCGCTCAAATGAAATGACTGACTGCTGTGCTGACTCTGCTCACTGTGACATCACTTCCTCTGTCATGACCATATATGGGCATACAAGCCCCGCCCACTTTTTAAAAAAACCTGTTCAAATCCACCCTGGTCATATGACCATATATGGACATACAAGCTCCGCCCACTCCCCCCAGACACCAATACGGTGCCTCTAACACCAGGATTGTCGGGATGATGATAAAATATATAAAACCCAAAACTGAAATGATTCTCAGTCACTCCACCCTGACAACATTTACAAACATTGATAACGTCCCATATATGTGTCACATACAAAAATATAAATCCAGAAAATAGATCTGTGATATGATGCCGGGTGACAGGTCCTCTTTATACAGACATTAGGGATCTATTACCTCCTATGCCCCTCCCCCCAGCACAGAATAGATGAGAACCTGAACTAAAGCTGGGGGAGGGACATGTACTGAGCTTCTATTCTGCTCAGCCAATCACAGTGTGGTGAATTTATCAACACAGGAGAGGCTGTGCATGGCGACCAATCAGCTTCTCTATTCACCTGATTTAGTTAAGCTTTGAGCACGGAAGAATGAAGCTGATTGGTGGACAGTTACAGATGTTTCTGCCTTCATAATTTCATTTCGCACAATCTGGGCACCGCCTAGAAGGCGGGTCTGCCGGGGAGCATGACCGCAACCAATCAGAGACAGGAGGAGGGGCCCAGAGGTAAACATAGTCCGGCTCCTCCCCCCAACGACTTCTCAGTAGTCCGGACAACCAGCCGAGGCATACAGAGGGCGGGAGGAGATGGAACGGAGGAAGGCCGGAGCCCAGCGGGAGGAGAGAGCCACCCCCGGCCGCCCAATCCCTTCATAGACTTCCCGGTGAGTCCTCCTCCCCCTCCCTGTATATATATTATCACTGAGCCCGGAAACTGCTGTGTATCCACCCCTCTCCTCTGTATATACACCTCACCCCTCCCCCCTCCTCTGTATATACACCTCCCCCCTCCTCTGTATATATACACCACACCCCTCCCCCCTCCTCTGTATTTACACCACACCCCTACCCCCTCCTCTGTATATACACCACACCCCTCCCCCCTCCTCTGTATATACACCGCACCCCTCCTCTGTATGTACACCACACCCCTCCTCTGTATATACACCTCCCCCCTCCTCTGTATATACACCTCCCCCCTCCTCTGTATATACACCGCACCCCTCCTCCCTCCTCTGTATATACACCACACCCCTCCCCCACTGTATATACACCACACCCTTCCTCTGTATATACACCACACCCCTCCTCCCTCCTCTGTATATACACTACACCCCTCCCCCACTGTATATACACTACACCCCTCCCCCTCTGTATATACACCGCACCCCTCCTCCCTCCTCTGTATATACACCACACCCCTCCTCTGTATATACACCACAGCCATCCCCCCTCCTCTGTATATACAACACAGCCCTCCCTCCTCCTCTGTATATACACCACACCCCTCCTCTGTATATACACCACAGCCATCCCCCCTCCTCTGTATATACAACACAGCCCTCCCTCCTCCTCTGTATATACACCACACCCCTCCCCCCTCCTCTGTATCTGTATATACACCACAGCCCTACCCCCCCCCCCTCTGTATATACACCTCTACCTTCCCCCCTCTTCTGTATATACACCACACCCCTCCCCCACTGTATACTGAGCACTGATCTTGTATATACACCTCACACTTCCTTTATACATTCCCACCGCTCATATATACCGCAATATTACCTCCCCCCCCTTAAAAAACTGACCACTTATCCCTCACTCTGCATTTATAGTATACACTGAGCCTCTATATAACCCCCCCCCCTTCTTTACTGCCAATCTATACCTCCCTTTCCCCACTGCTTGTGAATACCCCCCATTCTCTACTGCCTGTATATACCACCACCCTCCTCCCACTGCCTGTATATACAACTTCCCCTTCTCTGCTGCCTGTATATAATCCCCCTTCTTTACTGCCTGTATATAACGCCCTCTTCTGCCTATATTTACCACCCCCCTTATTTACTGCCTGTATATAACCCCCCCTACTTTACTGCCTGTATATAACACCCTCTTCTCTTCTGACTGTATTTACCACCCCCCTTATTTACTGCCTGTATATAATCCCCCCCCCTTATTTACTGCCTGTATTGGAACATATGTGGTTGTATTCTGGATTACACGAAGTGCTCTCTATATTGAACCTTTTTCTTGTTCTCTTTGTAACTCAATAAATACAGATTTTTTTTTTTTTAATCTGCGTGTTCTGTAGTTCCTGTCATGTCTGCACCCGGTATTTATTTTGTGATATAAAACATTTCAACAACGAGTTTCGTGGGGAAGAAAATGGCAAATAAAAATCTCCTGTAGTGTATAGAATTGTGACACAAGTCATATTGTAATTGAATGTTATTAGAAATGACCTTTCCTGTTCAGTCATCAGCGCTGTGATCTTCTGTAATATACAACATGGCAGCCTGGAGGTGTTCTACACACAGATGGTGTACAGAGCGCCCCCCACAAATGTCATTTCCTGCTTGTGTGATTGGTTGGCTGATTTCCCAGAAGTCTGCACTAAGATACAAGTCGGATATTGGGCATCCTCTGCAACAAAAATGTCATTTTTGATGAGATACTCAAAAAACTTCATAAAAACTTCCATGCAGAGTGAAAACTTTGTGAAAATTGTGATCGTGTCTACACACATATCCTCAGTTCGTCATTGAAATCACATGACTTACCCTGAGTGATTTCAGTGACGCAACACATTGGTACGCAGTGACGCAGCTTCCGGCACGTGGTGAAGCACAGCCGGCGTGGACGCCATCTTAGGACACCCAATTTCCCTAAGCCATGCAGTACACCCAAGCATGAGGTTTATATACAATTTTGTGATGTTATACAAGTGAGTGGGCATTTGTTATTTAACCTCTTGCCGTCCGCCTGCTGTTTATAAATGGCAGGGCGGTGGTACTCCAGGGGCGGGTTGCCGTTTATAAACGGCACCCGTCTTTTCTAGCTGTGCGCACTCCTTGGGAGCGTTCAGCACCACGATCCGGTGCCCGCTGTGTCCTCAGGACACAGTAAAACACCGATCATCGGACGGGACCTCTGTACGAGGTCCCGATCATGTGATAACTGATAGGCCAATCAGTGATCACATGCAAAGTAGTAAGCAAGATATCACTTGTGACATCATTGCTTACTACGTGTGAAATCTGTGAATGATCACAGAGGTCACATGGTACAAGGCTATTCACAACAGCCTTGTACCATGTGACAAGGTGTGACCAATCACAGCCCACTCAGTATTTCTCAATGGCTGCAAGAATGCAGACAGAAAGAGAAATGATTGCTTTTACATCCTATATGGGTGTAAAAGCAATCACTGTAAAAAAAAAAAAAAAAAAAAAAAATCTTCATCACCCCCACAAGTAGTACAGTGTCACCATGGTGACACTGTACTGCTAGGGTGACAGTATGTAAAAAAAAAATAAAAAAACATAAATAATAATATACAAAAATAAAAATTTAAAAAAAAGTTTAAAAATGATCATTTTTGGTTTTAAACTAATTTGGCTTATTTTTATTTTACTAAAAATATAACGGAATAAATTTTTGTCAAGATTTATGATGAAAGATTATTTATTTGCAAAATTTTATAAGAAAAACACTTTTTAAAAAATTTTTTGGACATTTTCATTTACATAGCAAAAAAAAATAAAAATCCCAGCGGTGAAAAATACCACCAAAATAAAGCTTTATCTGTCTCAAAAAAATGGTAAAAAATTCATATGGGTACAGTGTTGCATGACCGCGCAATTGTCATTCAAAGTGTGATAGCGCTGAAAGCTGAAAATTGCCCTGGTCAGGAAGGGGGTGAAAGTGTCCGGACTGGAAGGGGGTAAAATAAAGGCTTTATTACTGTAATTACTACACTGTGGAGGATCTTTTGTCTCTCACCATGGGGGGTATGGGAGAGTATGTTATATAGCAGATGTACATGTCATGGGGGGCCTGGAGAACCGTGTTACCTACCAGAGAGGGGGCCACAGGTGGATTACTTCTGATACCAGCTATTGCCAGAGAAGGATCCTGGAGTGATCCTGAAAGCGAGGTGGCCCAGTGGCTCACTAAAAGGAGGTGAGGGGGCAATTTAGCCACTGAGGATATGTGTGTAGACACCATCACAATTTTCACAAACTTTTCACTCTGCATGGAAGTTTTTTTGAAGCACAATTGATTTGGAAGATTTATGGACTATTAGAGACTTTATCTGTTACATATATATTTATTTATATACCTTTTTTACAGTTTTTATTTATGATTGCATTTTGTATGTAATAATTAGTTTGGTCACTTTATGGTATTTATATATTTTGCACAAGTCCCTTTGTGTGTTATTTCCCCATTCTTAGGAGTTTCATGATATACCTACTTAAGTAGGAGGTGTTGGGGGGTTTATTGTTTCCCAATCATTTGTGTGGTATTGATGACACCTTATAGAGGCCGTGTAGATGACCTCAGGATGCACTTTGTGAGCACTTTAGTTAGTATGTACACCATATACATCTATATTGATCTTATCACTAATTATTGTTTTGTGTGTGACAATCGCATGATTTATTGATCTGAATATTATTTATGGTGTTTTTTAGCGCTGCACTATTTTATTATTTGATTACACTGACTGTTAAGGTATCAGTTTAGAGTGTTGGCTGCTTTATTATTTACATATCACTTCCTTTAAGCGCAGGAGGAATTTTCCAGTTGATTGACAATTATGAAATCCCTCCCATTACATTCACTCTGCACATGGACACAGACAAACAAACAGCTATAGCGGGTAACATAAGTACTGAACACGTCACCATTTTTCTCTGTAAATATATTTCTAAAGGTGCTCATGACATGAAATTTTCCCCACATGTCGGTAACAACCCATGCACTCCATACAGATCAGCAGTTTTTGAAATACTCAGACTAGCCCGCCTGCTACCAACAACCATGCCACATTCAAAGTCACCTAAATCCCCTTTTTTCCCCATTCTGATGCTCAGTTTGAACTTCAGCAAGTCGTCTTCACCACGTCTAGATGCCTAAATGCATTGACTTGCTGCCATGTGATTGGCTGATTAGCAATTTGTGTTACCAAGCAATTGAGTAGGTATACCTAATAAAGTGTCCGGTGAGTGTATATTGTTATTATACAGGATTTATATAGCCAACAGTTTGCTCAGCACTTTACAATATAAAGGGAGACAATACAGCAACAATACAGCTCAATACAAGAGGGTTAGGAGGGCGTATGTGAACTTTTATATGCACTTTTTGCTTGTGCTGTAATCCTCATAAAAAGGGGGTATCCAGACCCCCCCACCCCGATACACACCGGCTTTCATGGAATTTATTCTTTATTAAAATACCACTTTGGACTTTCTGACCATTGGTGTAATCCTCCTACTCCTTCTTGCATAGTCTGAGAACTAAGGGGGGGGGGGGGTATTGTAAAAAGGTTAGCTGCCTGGCTGTCTTGTTCAGCCTCTTAATCCAGTGTATTCTGAAGGGCCAAGAACAGCCAGAGAAGTCATATTCCTGATCTGCTTACTGCCAGGTAAGTAGTATCTTCAGCCCAAGGCCTCTTTCACATAGGCAGCCACGAAAGGGGGCTGTGGCAAAAACGGGCAATTAAGCCGTGGTTTTCATGGCCATCTAAAATCTATCATACAGCCATAGGGAGATTGTAGAAATGTGGTCGCTGCGAGACTTTGCATCACAGCCGCAGCAAACTTAACTCGGCTTGTGGAGCTGACAGGTGGCACCTCCAGTCAAACTCACCCGTTCGAGTCAATGAAGCCGCACCAATAGGGGATGTATAAAAAATGAAATGTGGGTGAATATACAAATTCCAATATACAGTATTTGCCGGCGTATAAGACGACCCCCTACTTTTCCTGCTAAAATGTAGTGTTTGGGCTATACTCGCCGTATAAGACTACCCCTCTTCCAATGCACACCAGTGGGAGGAATAGTGCCCCATCATCGGTGTCAGTGGGGGGAATAGTGCCCCATCATCGGTGTCAGTGGGAGGACTAGTGCCCCATCATCGGTGTAAGTGGGAGGACTAGTGCCCCATCATTGGTATTAGTGGCAGAAATAGTGCTCCATCATTAGTATCAGTGGGAGGAATAGTGCCCCATCATTGGTATTAGTGGCAGAAAAAGTACCCCATCATTGGTGTCAGTGGGAGGAATAGTGCCCCATCATCGGTGTCAGTGGGAGGACTAGTGCCCCATCATTGGTATTAGTGGCAGAAATAGTGCCCCATCATTAGTATCAGTGGGGGGAATAGTGTCCCAACATTGGTGTCAGTGGGAGGAATAGTGCCCCATCATTGGTGTCAGTGGGAGGAATGGTGTCCCAACATTGGTGTCAGTGGGAGGAATGGTGTACCATCATTGGTGTCAGTGGGGGGGGGAATAGTGCCCCATCGTTGGTGTCAGTGGGGGGAGGAATAGTGCCCCATTGTTGGTGTCAGTGGGAGGACTAGTGCCCCAACATTGGTGTCAGTGGGAGGAATAGTGCTCCATCATTGGTATCAGTGACACCAATGATGGGGCACTATTCCTCCCACTGACACCAATTACACTTGCTGACCCTGTTCTAGTATGGTGATGCTGCAGCCAGCATATGTGGTTGCAGCAGCATCTCTACACTGAACACTTACCTGCTGCTCCTGAGGAGGCGGAGCCGAGCAGCCGCACGAACATCCAGTGGCTGAACTGAAGGAGCAGCCGCGCTTCCTGGACCGGATCGTCGTGGGACCGGAGCCAGGTAAGAAACAGCCCCTGCCCACCCCTGTACTTAGTGTCCCTTCCGTTGGAAGGGGGGGGTGCGGTGGCGGCACCGCGCCACCCGCCTAAAAAGTGTCAGTATGCCGTATACCAGCGTATAAGACGACCCCCGACTTTTGAGAAGATTTTCAAGGGGTAAAAAGTCGTCTTATACAGCGGAAAATACGGTATCTCTATAAAAGGAGATTCCAAAATGACCATAAATAAAATGGCTGGTGAACACCCGGCTGAACATCAAACCCATACAAAACAAGTAATATTCATTTTAGTGTATATTTTTTCCTGAAAATTTGTGTTAAATGAAAAGCTGCACAAATATCATATGGCATAAAAAAATTGTCACAGCCACCACTTTATTCTCCAGGTCCTCTGCTTTCAGAAAGTATATAATGAATGAGAGTTTTCTAGCAAAAAATACTGATATTTACACATATGTGAAAAATTAAAAAAATTGCCCAGAGCAGCAAGTAATTAAAGGAAGGGATTGCTTTCCCCCACCGAGCCGAGATCTGACAACTACAGCTGGGGTGCCGATATGCAAGAGATAAAAAATCAAAATCATATAACATGTTCCCAGAGCTGCAACATCGCCAGCCCCCCCCCCCCCCCACACCTAATATCTGCAAAATTTGAAAACAGCGCAGCTGTGTAGGGCTCCACCCAAATGGCCGGGTTATTCATTCACAGACTTCCATGAATGAACTGCAAGTCCTGGCAGCCTTAGCGGCTGTTGGTTTGTAGTTTTCAATGAACTACACCCCTTTCATCCAGTACATCCCGTAAATCCCGTACACCCCTTACATCCCTTACAACCCGTACACCCCATACATCCTGTACACCCCATACATCCCGTACACCCCATACATCCCGTACACCCCGTACATCCCGTACACCCCTTACATCCCGTACACCCCTTACATCCAGTACATCCCGTACACCCCATGCATCCCATACGGCAAGCAGATATTCTGACAGGTCTGCAGACCTGCATGGCATCAGCCATCTACTGATCCCTGGTGCAATGCTTTCCAGGCTCCTTTGGACATAAATAATGCACATTTTTTACCTGCAAAATATCTGCCTCTGCCTCCCTCAAGTATCCTTCATTCGCAAGTTTGATATTTGGAAGATATGTGTAATAAAGGACCCCTTTGATGGAAGTAAAGGGCCCCATTATTGGTGGCAAGAGCCCTGGACAGAGTTCAGGGAGGCCCTTCAAGGTTTCTTGCACCGGGGCCCTAAATGTTCTAGTCATGCCTCTGACTAGAGGATTTTTTTTTAAGTGTAGGACTATCCTAAACAACACTAAACCCAAGTCCTACATTTAGAAAAATATAGATAAAAAAAATTGATATAGAATCAATGTATCCTAAAGCCTATATCATCGCACATCATGAATATAGTATTTAGAATAGTTGATTATATTGGAGCTGCTACTATACACTAATGAGTAGTTTCATATTCTCCTCTGATAAGGTGTCTAAATGAGGCAATCAGCGTAGTTTGGGTCATCCTGTGTTCAATTGTCAGAAGGTGTTGCTATGTAAATCTATGCCAACCAATGGGAGACTGTGTGGCTCTATAAAAGCTAGCTTAATCCACTGCTAATCACACCCTCGGGCGAAGTCGTGTGACGAAACGCGTTAGGAGGTGATCCAGCAGTGAAGTCATCACGTACGCCATTATCACGTGTCTGATCCACATGACTGCAATCGCGTCATCTGTTGCAGGCAGGTGAGACGTCACTGTGTGTGTTGGAAGCCGTGTACTAAGCGCTGCAGGCTGGGACCGATTTTTAAATTAAAAAGCTTTATATTTGCCTAATGTGAGTGCAGTTTTAATTGGGAATTTGTTGGAATAAAATTTCTGAAACGTTTTTACACTGTAGAGAGTTTTATTTATTTATTTATTTATTTATTTATCGAGTTTATATAGCGCCAAAGGGTTTGCTCAGCGCTGTACAATAGAGGGGGGGACAATACATGAAACAGTACAGTAACATCAAACAGCACATAAGGGGTAAGAGGGCCCTACTCTTTCGAGCTTACAATCTAGGAGGGAGGGGGTAGAGGTACAGGAGGAAATGGCTGTGGGGGATGGAGTGGTAGGAGGAGGGAAGGGCAGCGGCTGTTAGGTGAGGGTGGGGTAGGCTTCCCTGAAGAGGTGGGTTTTCAGGGAGCGCCTGAAGGTGAGGAGGGAAGGTGACAGTCTGATGGATTGGGGTAGTGAGTTCCAGAGGATGGGGGAGGACCTGGAGAAGTCTTGCAGTCGTGCGTGGGAGGAGGAGACCAGGGAGCAAGATAGAAGGAGGTCCTGTGAAGAGCGAAGGGTACGGGTAGGGTGGTACCTGGGAATCAGGTCGGTGAGGTAGTTAGGGGCAGTGTTGTGAATGGCCTTGTAGGTCAGAGTGAGCAGTTTGAATTTAATGCGTTGGGCAATGGGGAGCCAGTGGAGGGAGAGGCAGAGGGGGGAGGCAGAGGTGGAGCGGCTGGTGAGGTGGATGAGTCTGGCAGCTGAGTTCAGGATGGTCTGAAGCGGGGAGAGTTTGCACTGGGGTAGGTCGGTGAGGAGGGAGTTGCAGTAGTCAAGGCGTGAGATAATCAGGGAGTGTACGAGTAGTTTAGTGGTGTCTGGGGTAAGGAAGGAGCTTATCTTGGCGATGTTCCGGAGGTGGAGCCTGCATGTATTTGTAAGTGATTTGACATGAGGTTGAAAGGAAAGGTTTGAGTCCAGAATGACGCCAAGGACCTTGGCTTGCTGGGCAGGATTGATGGTGGTGTTGTTGGTAGTGATGGAAAGGATGGGGGGGTGGGGCGCGGGAAGGGGGAAAGAAGAGAAGCTCGGTTTTGGAGAGGTTGAGCTTGAGGAAATGGAGCGACATCCAGTCAGAGATGTCGTTTAGGAGGTGAGTGATGCAGGCGGAGAATGTGGGGGTGAGGTGAGGGGTGGATAGGTAGATTTAAGTATCATCAGCGTAGAGGTGGTAGTTGAAGCCGTGGGAGTGTATGAGTTTGCCAAGGGAGGAGGTGTAGATGGAGAAGAGAAGGGGTCCAAGGACAGAGCCCTGGGGGACCCCAACAGAGAGGGGGAGGGAAGAGGAGGTGGCACCGTTGTAGGAAACGCTGAAGGAGCGTTGGGATAGATAGGATGAGAACCAGGAGAGAGCGGTGTCTCTGATGCCAAGGGAGAGTAGTTTATTAAGGAAGAGGGTGTGGTCGACTGTGTCAAAGGCCGCGGAGAGGTCTAGGAGAAGGAGGACAGAGTAGTCGCCTTTGGCTTTGGCGGTTAGTAGATCGTTGGTGATTTTGAGGAGGGCAGTTTCGGTGGAGTGTAGGGGACGGAAGCCGGACTGTAGTGGGTCAAGGAGGTTGCTGTCAGTTAGGTGGGCGCTTTGACGATCGTAGACCAAGCGCTCAAGGAGCTTGGACGTGAGTGGCAGCAGGGAAATTGGTCTGAGGTTGTTGAGGTCAGTGGGGTCCAGGGAGGGCTTTTTGAGTATGGGGGTGATGTGCGCATGTTTTAGGGGGGAGGGGAAGACGCCAGTAGAGAGGGAGAGATTGAAGACGTGGGTAAGGGAGCGGATGAGGGAAGAGGGGGGTGACCAGAGGAGTTGAGAGGGGATAGGGTCCAGGGGGCAGGTAGTGAGGCGGGCTTCTGAGAAGACTCTGGTGACTTCCTCAGTGGTAGTAGGGCTGAAGGAGTGCAGTAATGGGGGGGTTACGGTAGGCAGGGCCTTGGGTGTGGTGGGGGGCAGTGCCATTGCGAGGTCAGAGGAGGGGAGAGATGAGGGGGTGATGGAAGGGGGGAGGCTAGATGGGGAGGTAGATTGCAAGTTGACTATGTCCTTGCGGATTGCGTCAATCTTGTTGTGGAGATGAGTGGCAATCTCGTGGGCGGTAAGTGAGGTACTGAGTGGAGGAGGGGGGGGAGAGAGCAGGGAGTTGAAGGTGGAGAAGAGTCGGCGAGGGCAGGTGGAGAGGGTGTTGATCAGGTCAACAAAGTAGGCCTGCTTGGCGGCGTGGAGGGAGGAGGTGTAGGTGAGGAAGGCAGATTTGTAGAGGGAGAATGCATGAGGGGACCTGGTTTTGCGCCATAGTCTCTCCAGCGCACGACTGCGACGTTTGAGGCATTTGCCATGGTTGGAGCGGTGTGGGTTTGATGTTGCGTGTGGTTAGGGGTGCCAGAGAGTCTAGGGTAGCTGATAGTGAGTCGTTGTACGCGGTGTTGGGGTGTTGTCGTTGATGGGGATGTTGAAGTCCCCGAGGATGATGGTCGGTAGCTCAGAGGAGAGGAAGAAGGGAAGCCAGGCGGCGAAGTCATCCAGGAAGTGGGCTATGGATCCGGGGGGCCTGTAGATCACTGCGATCCTTAGGAGGGTGGGTGAGAAGAGCCGGATGCAGTGAGCCTCGAAGGAGGAGAAGGTTAGGGAGGGGGGGTTTAGGGAGGACCTGGAAGGTGCTCAGCGGTGGAAACGAGGAGGAGAAGTGCAGGTGGCATGCTGGGGTGAGTGCAGTGCTGTTCGGGTCAGGGGAGGTGAAGGGATACGGGTCAGGGCGAGGTGATGTGGAGAGTCTGTATCACCGTGGAGGAGTCCACTAGAGTCCTTCTGTAGGGGGAGAGTGGGAGTAAAGTCCAGCAGCTGGTTGGCTGCAATCTGTGGGTGCAGTATGCTGGCGTCCGAGGAGTCTTCAGTGGGTCCGGTGGATCGGCGAGTGGAGGGGACGTAGGGTGTGATGTCTGGGGGCGTTGGTAGGCACGGCGTCTGGTGATGCTGGCGGCTCGGTGACTGGAGATTCGCTGGGTGGTCCGGGAGATTCGCTGGGCGACGTCTCGATTCGCTGGGTGGTCCGGGTGTTGGGTGTCCAGAGGTGGTAGCTGGGTGCCCGGTAGCTGGGTGCTGGGTGTCCAGGGGTGGTAGCTGGGAGCCTGGTAGCTGGGTGCTGGTTGTCCAGGGGTGGTAGCTGGGAGCCTGGTAGCTGGGTGCTGGGTGTCCAGGGGTGGTAGCTGGGTGCCCGGTAGCTGGGTGCTGGGTGTCCAGGGGTGTTAGCTGGGTGCCCGGTAGCTTGGTGCAGGGTGTCCAGGGGTGGGCCCAGAACCGATGTAAGGGCTGGGCAGCGGAGCAGCGATCAGTGGGCCTGAGCTGGTTCCTGGTGGTCAGAGATGGACACAGGGCTAGTGAGGAGGGCCCTGCAGAGGCTGGCAAGTCTGTGGGGATCGGTGGTGGCAGCTTACCCGTTCTGGTGGTGCTGCCGTGCAGGTATCCTGGGGTGGTCCTGGGCTGCTGTCAGCTTGGTGGTCCTTGCTAGGCAGATCTTTGGTGGGGTGGTTGCTGTCACCTTGCGTCAGGCTGCTGTGGCCCTGGAGACGGTGGAGAGGGTCAGGGGAGGACCACTCCGCTGTGTGTCAGAGGGCAGGAGCCGAGGGACGGAACGGTGGCGCCGCGATTTGGCCGCGGTGCCGCAAGTCGGCCCGCGAATAAATCGAGGCCGCGGCTTCGCCGGTTTTAGTAGGCCGCGATTTCGGAGGGGGCCAAAACTGCTCAGGACCCCTCCCAGATGCTTCACTAGGGGCCGCAGGTGTGTCGGGGCCCTCGTAGTGTCCGTTGCCGCCCGGATGGCAGTGGATTAGGCAGTGGGGCGACGGAGCTCTCTGATGGCATGTTGCTCCGTCGCCATCTTGGAACAGGTATGTTCTATTTATTATATCTATTTTTATCTATAATCTATGTTTTCTATTTCTTCACATGTGGCTCATGCTCAATATGATGGAGATTACTGAGAACATCTGATGAATGATTACTAACGATATGCTGCTGATTTATCTCCCATCCATTGATATATAAGATATGCTGGTTTATCACCAGTATCTGGTGAGTTTGCACTTTGATGGGGTGTTGAGCACTGGATCATTCACATTGGTGGAGGATTGATTATGTGTGAAAGAAAGATTCCATATCTTCATTGAAGGAAGATCATATGATATGTACAGTATATGGACTTTATTTGATGGACTTTGTTATTATTATTATACAGGATTTATAGAGCGCCAAGAGTTTGCTCAGCGCTTTAGGATCAGTTATTTGATTTTCACTATATCATTTTTTTATATAATTTTTGTGTCACAAATTTTCATTTTATTTTGTGGTTCTGGGTTTTCTAGACATTTATTTATTTCATTTATTTATTTATTTTAGTTGTAATTTAAGAGCGCTGTTATTGTGGTCTCTTTGCCACATATATATACATAAGTCCTACATTTGTTTTTAAATTGGGGTATTTCTAATTCCTTCCCGCCCGGCCTATTGTATAATGACAGCCGAAGGGGAACCCTATTGTGCAATGACAGCCGAGCGGGAACCCTATTGTATAATGACAGCCAAAGGGGAACCCTATTGTGCAAAGACAGCCGAAGGGGAACCCTATTGTAGAATGATGGCCGTGAGGGAACCCTATTGTAGAATGATGGCCGTGCGGGAACCCTATTGTATAATGACAGCCGAAGGGGAACCCTATTGTGCAATGACAGCCGAAGGGGAACCCTATTGTAGAATGATGGCCGTGAGGGAACCCTATTGTAGAATGATGGCCGTGCGGGAACCCTATTGTACAATGACGGCCATGCGGGAACCCTATTGTACAATGACGGCCATGCGGGAACCCTATTGTACAATGACGGCCGTGCGGGAACACTATTGTACAATGACGGCCGTGCGGGAACACTATTGTACAATGATGGCCGAGCGGGATCATTATTGTACAGTGACGGCCGTGCGAGAACCCTATTGTAGAATGACGGCCGTGCGAGAACCCTAATGTAGAATGACGGCCGTGCAGGAACCCTATTGTATAATGACGGCCGAGCGGGAACCCTATTGTAGAATGATGGCCGTGAGAGAACCCTATTGTAGAATGACAGCCGAGAGGCAACCCTGTTGTAGAATGACGGCCGAGAGGGAACCCTGTTGTAGAATGACGGCCGTGCGAGAACCCTAATGTAGAATGACGGCCGTGCAGGAACCCTATTGTATAATGACGGCCGAGCGGGAACCCTATTGTAGAATGATGGCCGTGAGAGAACCCTATTGTAGAATGACAGCCGAGAGGGAACCCTGTTGTAGAATGACGGCCGAGAGGGAACCCTGTTGTAGAATGACGGCCGTGCGTGAACCCTATTGTAGAATTACGGCCGAGCGGGAACCCTATTGTAGAATTACGGCCGAGCGGGAACCCTATTGTAGAATGACGGCCGTGAGAGAACCCTATTGTAGAATGACAGCCGTGCAGGAACCCTATTGTAGAATGACAGCCGAGAGGGAACCCTGTTGTAGAATGACAGCCGAGAGGGAACCCTGTTGTAGAATGACGGCCGAGAGGGAACCCTATTGTAGTATGACGGCCGAGCGGGAACCCTGTTGTTCAATAACGGCCGAGCGGGCACCCTGTTGTTCAATTACGGCCGAGCAGGAACCCTGTTGTACAATGACGTCCGTGCGGGAACCCTGTTGTACAATGACGGCCGTGCGGGAAACCTGTTGTACAATGACGGCTGAGCGGGAACCCTATTGTACAAGGACGGCCATACGGGATCCCTATTGTACAATTACGGCCGAGTGGGAACCCTGTTGTAAAATGACAACCATTGCTGTGGTATTCAGACAGGGTAGTGGTAGTCAAGCAAAGTAAAGTACCCAAGAAAGCCTGGGATCGGTTCTCTTACACCTATTGTAAAATGACGGTCGTGCTGGAACCCTATCGTAGAATGAGGGCCGTGCGGGAACCCTATTGTACAATGACGGCCATACGGGATCCCTATTGTACAATGACAGCACAGTAGGATCCCTATTGTAAAATGATGGCCGTGCAGGAACCCTATTGTACAATGACGGCCGAGCAGGAACCCTGTTGTAGAATGGCGGCCGAGTGGGAACCCTGTTGTAGAATGACGGCCGAGCGGGAACCCTGTTGTACAGTGACGGCCCTGTGGGAACACTATTATACAGTGAGGGCAGAGTGGGATCCCTATTGTACAATGACGGGTTCCCGCACGGCCGTCATTGTACAATAGGGATCCCGCTCGGCCGTCACTGTACAATAGGGATCCCGCTCGGCCGTCATTGTACAATAGGGTTCCCGCACGGCTGTCATTGTACAATAGGGTTCCCGCACGGCCGACGCTATACAATAGGGATCCCACTTTGCCGTCATTGTAAAATAGGGATCCTGCTCGGCCGTCATTCTACTATAGGGATCCCGTTTGGCCATCACTGTACAAAAGGGATCCCGCTCTGCCGTCATTGTACAACAGGGATCCCGCTCTGCCGTCATTGTACTACAAGGATCCCGCTCGACCGTCATTGTACAATAGGGATCCCGCACGACCGTCATTCTTCAATGGGGTTCCTGCTCGACTGTCATTCTACAACAAGGTTCCCGCTCGGCCGTCATTCTAGAATAGGGTTCCCGCTCGGCCATCATTCTACAATACGGTTCCCGCACGGCAGTCATTGTACAATAGGTGTAACGGAACAAACCCCAGGCTTTGCTTGGGTACTTTGCTTTGCTTGACTACCACTACCCTGTCTGAACACCACAGTAATGGCTGTTATTGTACAATAGGGATCCCACTTTGCCTTCATTGTACAATAGGGTTCCCGCTCAGCAGTTATTGTACAATAGGGATCCCACTTTGCCTTCATTGCACAATAGGGATCCTGCACGACCGTCATTGTACAACAGGGTTCCCGCACGGCCCTCGTACAATAGGGATCCCGCATGTACGTCACTGTACAATATGGTTTCCGTATAGCCGTCATTGTACAATAGGGATCCCGCTGGGCCGTCATTGTACAATAGGGAACTCGCTCGGCTGTTGTTGCACAATAGGGATCCCGCCCGGCCGTCATTGTAGAATAGGGATCCCGCTCGACCGTCATTGTACAATAGGAATCCTGCACGACCGTCATTGTACAATAGAGTTCCCGCACGGACGTCATTGTACAATATGGTTCCCGCACGACCGTCGTACAATAGGGATCCCGCTCGGCCATCACTGTACAACAGTTTTCCCGCACGGCCCTCATTGTACAACAGGGATCCTGCTCGGACGTCATTGTACAATATGGTTCCCGTATAGACGTCATTGTATAATAGGGTTCCCGCTCGGCCGTCCTTGTACAATAGGGTTCCCGCACAGCCGTCATTGTACAACAGGGTTCCCGTATAGCCCTCATTGTTCAATAGGGATCCCGTATAGCCGTCATTGTACAATAGGGATCCCGCACGGCCGTCATTGTACAACAGGGTTCCCGTATAGCCCTCATTGTTCAATAGGGATCCCGTATAGCCGTCATTGTACAATAGGGATCCCGCACGGCCGTCATTGTACAACAGGGTTCCCGTATAGCCCTCATTGTTCAATAGGGATCCCGTATAGCCGTCATTGTACAATAGGGATCCCGCTCGGCCGTCATTGTATAACAGAGTTCCCGCTTGGCAGTCACTGTACAATAGGGTTCCCGCACGGCCGTCATTGTACAATAGGGTTCCCGCACGGCCGTCGCTATACAATAGGGTTCCCGAACGGCCGACACTGTACAATAGGGTTCCCGTACGGCCATCATTGTACAATAGGGATCCCACTTTGCCGTCATTGTACAATAAGGATCCTGCTCGGCCGTCATTCTACAATAGGGATCCCGCGCGGCTGTCATTCTACAATAGGGATTCCGCTCGGCCGTCATTTTACAATAGGGATACCGCTTTTCTGTCATTCTACAATAGGAATTCCGCTTTGCCGTCATTCTACAATAGGGTTCTCGCACGGCCGTCACTGTACAACAGGGTTCCCGTATGGCCGTCATTGTACAACAGGGTTCCCTTACGGCCGTCATTGTACAACAGGGTTCCCGCACGACCGTCATTGTACAATAGGTATAATGGAACCAATCCAGGCTGCGCTTGGGTACTTCTGTTAGACTACCACTACCCTATCCGAACACCGACAACAGACAACACAGCAATGGCTGTCATTGTACAATAGGGATCCCGCTTGGCCGTCACTGTACAACAAGGTTCCCGCTCAGCTGTCACTGTACAACAGGGATCCCACTCTGTCGTCATTGTACTACAAGGATCCCGCTCGGCCGTCATTGTACAATAGGGATCCCGCACGACCGTCACTGTACAATGGGGTTCCTGCTCGACCGTCATTCTACAACAAGGTTCCTGCTCGGCCATCATTCTACAATAGGGTTCCCGCTTGGCTGTCATTGTACAATAGGTGTAACGGAACAAACCCCAGGCTTTGCTTGGGTACTTTGCTTTGCTTGACTACCACTACCCTGTCTGAACACCGCAGCAATGGCTGTCATTGTACAATAGGGTTCCCGCTCAGCAGTTATTGTACAATAGGGATCCTGCACGACCGTCATTGTACAATAGGGATCCCGCTCGGCCATCACTGTACAACAGTTTCCCCGCACGGCCGTCATTGTACAACAGGGTTCCCGCACGGTCCTCATTGTACAATAGGGATCCCGTATAGCCGTCATTGTACAATAGGGTTCCCGCTCGGCTGTCATTTTACAATAGGGATCTCGCTCGGCCGTTGTTGCACAATAGGGATCCCGCTCGGCCGTCATTGTAGAATAGGGATCTCGCTCGGCCGTCATTGTACAATAGGGATCCCGCTCGGCCGTCATTCTACAATAGGGATCCCACTCGGCCGTCATTGTATAACAGAGTTCCCGCTTGGCAGTCATTGTACAATAGGTGTAATGGAACCGACCGCAGGCTGCGCTGGGGTACTTCCGTTAGACTACCGCTTCCCTATCCGAACACCGACAACAGACAACACAGCAATGGCCATCATTGTACAATGATTGCCCCGTTGTAGAATGATGGCTGAGTGAGAATCCTATTATCCTGGTAGGACGTCATATGACACCCTCCTGGCTTTGTTTTCCTCCTGGGGGATCCTGCCTCCAGTAGTGATTCTTCCTTCTTCCCTCCTGTCTGTCCCTCTGGTTTGCACCAATCCTGCGACCCGCACAGGATGGCAATCCTCGGTCCTGGCATGGAGGATTCTTACTAATACTAAAGATAATCCTATCACAAGATGATTGTTTTTAGTCTCGGAGGATTCTTATTATTACTAAAGTCCTGTGTGGGATCTATTATTAGAGGATTCTTCTGTCTGAATAGAACTAACATTGGGAGCGAACACTAAGCTCCTCCCTCCTCCTATAATCTCCTCCTCTTACGCCGTACAACATCCATATAAACACTTACTGCATTTCCAAGCCGTTTTTCCAAATTCTGCGAATCCCTGAAAACAATGGAGAAACCATTGGCCGACTCTACGAATCCTCAGACAGATATTCTCTCTGGCCTCCTCGCACGCTGCCATGATTTCATCCAACTTGTTGGTAAAACGATAAAATCTCTTCCAGGCTTTCCAGGCGTTCATGATGACGTCCTCTTCAGTCCAAAGATTGAAACTCCAATCTCAGAGAAATCTGAAAGCACGCCCTCTCCTGTGCACCGCTCAAATGAAATGACTGACTGCTGTGCTGACTCTGCTCACTGTGACATCACTTCCTCTGTCATGACCATATATGGGCATACAAGCCCCGCCCACTTTTTAAAAAAACCTGTTCAAATCCACCCTGGTCATATGACCATATATGGACATACAAGCTCCGCCCACTCCCCCCAGACACCAATACGGTGCCTCTAACACCAGGATTGTCGGGATGATGATAAAATATATAAAACCCAAAACTGAAATGATTCTCAGTCACTCCACCCTGACAACATTTACAAACATTGATAACGTCCCATACATGTGTCACATACAAAAATATAAATCCAGAAAATAGATCTGTGATATGATGCCGGGTGACAGGTCCTCTTTATACAGACATTGGGATCTATTACCTCCTATGCCCCTCCCCCCAGCACAGAATAGATGAGAACCTGAACTAAAGCTGGGGGAGGGACATGTACTGAGCTTCTATTCTGCTCAGCCAATCACAGTGTGGTGAATTTATCAACACAGGAGAGGCTGTGCATGGCGACCAATCAGCTTCTCTATTCACCTGATTTAGTTAAGCTTTGAGCACGGAAGAATGAAGCTGATTGGTGGACAGTTACAGATGTTTCTGCCTTCATAATTTCATTTCGCACAATCTGGGCACCGCCTAGAAGGCGGGTCTGCCAGGGAGCATGACCGCAACCAATCAGAGACAGGAGGAGGGGCCCAGAGGTAAACATAGTCCGGCTCCTCCCCCCAACGACTTCTCAGTAGTCCGGACAACCAGCCGAGGCATACAGAGGGCGGGAGGAGATGGAACGGAGGAAGGCCGGAGCCCAGCGGGAGGAGAGAGCCACCCCGGCCGGCCAATCCCTTCATAGACTTCCCGGTGAGTCCTCCTCCCCCTCCCTGTATACATATTATCACTGAGCCCGGAAACTGCTGTGTATCCACCCCTCTCCTCTGTATATACACCCCTCCCCCCATTCTCTGTATATACACCTCTCCCCCCCCCTCTGTATATATACACCACACCCCTCCCCCCTCCTCTGTATTTACACCACACCCCTACCCCCTCCTCTGTATATACACCACACCCCTCCCCCCTCCTCTGTATATACACCGCACCCCTCCTCTGTATATACACCACACCCCTCCTCTGTATATACACCGCACCCCTCCTCTGTATATACACCTCCCCCCTCCTCTGTATATACACCTCCCCCCTCCTCTGTATATACACCACACCCCTCCTCTGTATATACACCGCACCCCTCCTCTGTATATACACCTCCCCCCTCCTCTGTATATACACCACACCCCTCCTCTGTATATACACCACACCCCTCCTCCCTCCTCTGTATATACACCACACCCCTCCCCCACTGTATATACACCACACCCTTCCTCTGTATATACACCACACCCCTCCCCCACTGTATATACACCACACCCTTCCTCTGTATATACACCACACCCTTCCTCTGTATATACACTACACCCCTCCCCCACTGTATATACACTACACCCCTACCCCTCTGTATATACACCGCACCCCTCCTCCCTCCTCTGTATATACACCACACCCCTCCTCTGTATATACACCACAGCCATCCCCCCTCCTCTGTATATACAACACAGCCCTCCCCCCTCCTCTGTATATACACCACACCCCTCCCCCTCCTCTGTATCTGTATATACACCACAGCCCTACCCCCTCCTCTGTATATACACCTCTCCCCTCCCCCCTCCTCTGTATATACACCTCTACCTTCCCCCCTCTTCTGTATATACACCACACCCCTCCCCCACTGTATACTGAGCACTGATCCTGTATATACACCTCACACTTCCTTTATACATTCCCACCGCTCATATATACCGCAATATTACCTCCCCCCCCTTAAAAAACTGACCACTTATCCCTCACTCTGCATTTATAGTATACACTGAGCCTCTATATAACCCCCCCCCCCTTCTTTACTGCCAATCTATACCTCCCTTTCCCCGCTGCTTGTGAATACCCCCCATTCTCTACTGCCTGTATATACCACCACCCTCCTCCCACTGCCTGTATATACAACTTCCCCTTCTCTGCTGCCTGTATATAACCCCCCCTTCTTTACTGCCTGTATATAACGCCCTCTTCTGCCTATATTTACCACCCCCCTTATTTACTGCCTGTATATAACCCCCCCTACTTTACTGCCTGTATATAACACCCTCTTCTCTTCTGCCTGTATTTACCACCCCCCTTATTTACTGCCTGTATATAATCCCCCCCCCTTATTTACTGCCTGTATTGGAACATATGTGGTTGTATTCTGGATTACACGAAGTGCTCTCTATATTGAACCTTTTTCTTGTTCTCTTTGTAACTCAATAAATACAGATTTTTTTTTTTTTTTTTTTAATCTGCGTGTTCTGTAGTTCCTGTCATGTCTGCACCCGGTATTTATTTTGTGATATAAAACATTTCAACAACGAGTTTCGTGGGGAAGAAAATGGCAAATAAAAATCTCCTCTAGTGTATAGAATTGTGACACAAGTCATATTGTAATTGAATGTTATTAGAAATGACCTTTCCTGTTCAGTCATCAGCGCTGTGATCTTCTGTAATATACAACATGGCAGCCTGGAGGTGTTCTACACACAGATGGTGTACAGAGCGCCCCCCACAAATGTCATTTCCTGCTTGTGTGATTGGTTGACTGATTTCCCAGAAGTCTGCACTAAGATACAAGTCGGATATTGGGCATCCTCTGCAACAAAAATGTCATTTTTGATGAGATACTCAAAAAACTTCATAAAAACTTCCATGCAGAGTGAAAACTTTGTGAAAATTGTGATGGTGTCTACACACATATCCTCAGTGCGTCATTGAAATCACGTGACTTACCCTGAGTGATTTCAGTGACACAACGTGTTGGTACGCAGTGACGCAGCTTCCGGCACGTGGTGACGCACATCCGGCGTGGGCGCCATCTTAGGACACCCAATTTCCCTAAGCCATGCAGTACACCCAAGCATGAGGTTTATATGCGATTTTGTGATGTTATACAAGTGAGTGGGCATTTGTTATTTAACCTCTTGCTGTCCGCCTGCTGTTTATAAACGGCAGGGAGGTGGCAGTCCAGGGGCGGGTTGCCGTTCATAAACGGCACCCGCCTTTTCTAGCTGTGCGCACTCCTTGGGAGCGTGCAGCACCACGATCCGGTGCCCGCTGTGTCCTCCGGACACAGTGAAACACCGATCGTCGGACGGGACCTCTGTACGAGGTCTGATCATGTGATCACTGATAGGCAAATCAGTGATCACATGCAAAGTAGTAAGCAAGATGTCACTTGTGACATCATTGCTTACAACGTGTGAAATCTGTGAATGATCACAGAGGCCACATGGTACAAGGCTATTCACAACAGCCTTGTACCATGTGACAAGCTGTGACCAATCACAGCTCACTCAGTACTTCTCAATGGCTGCAAGAATGCAGACAGAGAGAAAGAGAAATTATTGCTTTTACATCCTATATGGGTGTAAAAGCAATCACTGTAAAAAAAAAAAACAAAAAACAAAAATCTTCAGTCACCATGGTGACACTGTACTGCTAGGGTGACAGTATGTAAAAAAAAAAAAAAAAACATAAATAATAATATAAAAAAATAAAAATGTAAAAAAAAGTTAAAAAATTATAATTTTTGGTTTTAAACTAATTTGGCTTTTTTTTTTTTTTTACTAAAAATATAACGGAATAAATTTTGGTCAAGATTTATGATGAAAGATTATTTATTTGCAAAATTTTATAAGAAAAACACTTTTTAAAAAACTTTTTGGACATTTTCATTTACATAGCAAAAAAAATTTAAAATCCCAGCGGTGAATAAATACCACCAAAATAAAGCTTTATCTGTCTCAAAAAAATGGTAAAAAATTCATATGGGTACAGTGTTGCATGACCGCGCAATTGTCATTCAAAGTGTGATAGCGCTGAAAGCTGAAAATTGCCCTGGACAGGAAGGGGGTGAAAGTGTCCGGACTGGAAGGGGGTAAAATAAAGGCTTTATTACTGTAATTACTACACTGTGGAGGGTCTTTTGTCTCTCACCATGGGGGGTATGGGAGAGTATGTTATATAGCAGATGTACATGTCGTGGGGGGCCTGGAGAACCGTGTTACCTACCAGAGAGGGGGCCACAGGTGGATTACTTCTGATACCAGCTATTGCCAGAAAAGGATCCTGGAGTGATCCTGAAAGCGAGGTGGCCCAGTGGCTCGCTAAAAGGAGGTGAGGGGGCAATTTAGCCACTGAGGATATGTGTGTAGACACCATCACAATTTTCACAAACTTTTCACTCTGCATGGAAGTTTTTTTGAAGCACAATTGATTTGGAAGATTTATGGACTATTAGAGACTTTATCTGTTACATATATATTTATTTATATACCTTTTTTACATTTTTTATTTATGATTGCATTTTGTATTTAATAATTAGTTTGGTCCCTGTATGGTATTTATATATTTTGCACAAGTCACTTTGTGTGTTATTTCCCCATTCTTAGGAGTTTCATGATATACCTACTTAAGTAGGAGGTGTTGGGGGGTTTATTGTTTACCAATCATTTGTGTGGTATTGATGACACCTTATAGAGGCCGTGTAGATGACCTCAGGATGCACTTTGTGAGCACTTTAGTTAGTATGTACACCATATACATCTATATTGATCTTATCACTAATTATTGTTTTGTGTGTGACAATTGCATGATTTATTGATTTGAATATTATTTATGGGTTTTTTTAGCGCTGCACTATTTTATTATTTGATTACACTGACTGTTAAGGTATCAGTTTAGAGTGTTGGCTGCTTTATTATTTACATATCACTTCCTTTAAGCGCAGGAGGAATTTTCCAGTTGATTGACAATTATGAAATCCCTCCCATTACATTCACTCTGCACATGGACACAGACAAACAAACAGCTATAGCGGGTAAAATAAGTACTGAACACGTCACCATTTTTCTCTGTAAGTATATTTCTAAAGGTGGTCATGACATGAAATTTTCCCCACATGTCGGTAACAACCCATGCACTCCATACAGATCAGCAGTTTTTGAAATACTCAGATCAGCCCGCCTGGTACCAACAACCATGCCACATTCAAAGTCACCTAAATCCCCTTTATTCCCCATTCTGATGCTCAGTTTGAACTTCAGCAAGTCGTTTTCACCACGTCTAGATGCCTAAATGCATTGACTTGCTGCCATGTGATTGGCTGATTAGCAATTTGTGTTACCAAGCAATTGAGTAGGTATACCTAATAAAGTGGCCGGTGAGTGTATATTGTTATTATACAGGATTTATATAGCCAACAGTTTGCTCAGCACTTTACAATATAAAGGGAGACAATACAGCAACAATACAGCTCAATACAAGAGGGTTAGGAGGGCGTATGTGAACTTTTATATGCACTTTTTGCTTGTGCTGTAGTCCTCATAAAAAGGGGGTATCCAGACCCCCCCACCACGATACACACCGGATTTCATGGAATTTATTCTTTATTAAAATACCACTCCTACTCCTTCTTGCATAATAGTCTGAGAACTAAGGGGGGGGGGGGGTATTGTAAAAAGGTTAGCTGCCTGGCTGTCTTGTTCAGCCTCTTAATCCAGTGTATTCTGAAGGGCCAAGAACAGCCAGAGAAGTCATATTCCTTATCTGCTTACTGCCAGGTAAGTAGTATCTTCAGCCCAAGGCCTCTTTCACATAGGCAGCCATGAAAGGGGGCTGTGGCAAAAACGGGCAATTAAGCCGTGGTTTTCATGGCCATCTAAAATCTATCATACAGCCATAGGGAGATTGTACAAATGTGGTCGCTGCGAGACTTTGCATCACAGCCGCAGCAAACTTAACTCGGCTTGTGGAGCTGACAGGTGGCACCTCCAGTCAAACTCACCCGTTCGAGTCAATGAAGCCGCACCAATAGGGGATGTATAAAAAATGAAATGTGGGTGAATATACAAAATCCAATAGATCTCTATGAAAGGAGATTCCAAAATGACCATAAATAAATGGCTGGTGAACACCCGGCTGACCATCAAACCCATACAAAACAAATAATATTCATTTTAGTGTATATTTCTTCCTAAAAATTTGTGTTTAATAAACAGCTGCACAAATATCATGCAACATAAAAAAAATTGCCACAGCCACCACTTTATTCTCCAGGGCCTCTGCTTTCAGAAAGTATATAATGAATGAGAGTTTTCTAGCAAAAAAATACTGATATTTACACATATGTGAAAAATTAAAAAAATTACCCAGAGCAGCAAGTAATTAAAGGAAGGGATTGCTTTCCCCCACCGAGCCGAGATCTGACAACTACAGCTGGGGTGCCGATATGCAAGAGATAAAAAATCAAAATCATATAACATGTTCCCAGAGCTGCAGCCGTACCCCCCCCCCTCCCCCAATTATTATCTGCCAAATTTGAAAACAGCGCGGCTGTGTGGGGCTCCACCCTTACGGCCAGGTCATTCATTCATTCACAGACTTCCATGAATTAATGAACTGTAAGTCCTGGCAGCCTTAGCGGCTGTTGGTTTGTAGTTTTCAATGAACTACCGTGACACTATGGAACGCCCTCGCAGTTCATTGAAACTTCCTGCCAGAATATCTGCTTTGCCTTACATGCAGTTCACCCCGTACATCCTGTACACCCCTTACATCCAGTACATCTCGTGCACCCCGTACATCCAGTACATGCCGTGCATCCCGTACACCCCGTACATCCAGTACATCCCATACACCCCATGCATCCCGTACGACAAACAGATATTCTGACAGGTCTGCAGACCTGCATGGCATCAGCCATCTACTGATCCCTGGTGCAATGCTTTCCAGGCTCCTTTGGACATGAATAATGCACATTTTTTTACCTGCAAAAAATCTGCCTCCCTCAAGTATCCTTCATTCGCAAGTTTGACATTTGGAAGGTATGTGTAATAAAGGGCCCATTCAATGGAAGTAAAGGGCCCCGGTATCGGTGGCAAGAGCCTTGGTCAGAGTTCAGGGAGGCCCTTCAAAGTTTCTTGCACCGGGGCCCTAAATGTTCTAGTCATGCCTCTGACTAGAGGATTTTTTTTTAAGTGTAGGACTATCCTAAACAACAATAAAGTCCTACATTTAGAAAAATATAGACCAAAGAAAAAAAATTGATACAGAATCAATGTATCCTAAAGCCTATATCATCGCACATCATGAATATAGTATTTAGAATAGTTGATTATATTGGAGCTGCTACTATACACTAATGAGTAGTTTCATATTCTCCTCTGATAAGGTGTCTAAATGAGGCAATCAGCGTAGTTTGGGTCATCCTGTGTTCAATTGTCAGAAGGTGTTGCTATGTAAATCTATGCCAACCAATGGGAGACTGTGTGGCTCTATAAGAGCTAGCTTAATCCACTGCTAATCACACCCTCGGGCGAAGTCGTGTGACGAAACGCGTTAGGAGGTGATCCAGCAGTGAAGTCATCACGTACGCCATTATCACGTGTCTGATCCACATGACTGCAATCGCGTCATCTGTTGCAGGCAGGTGAGACGTCACTGTGTGTATTGGCAGCCGTGTACTAAGCGCTGCAGGCTGGGACCGATTTTTAAATTAAAAGGCTTTATATTTGCTTAATGTGAGTGCAGTTTTAAGGGGGAATTTGTTGGAATAAAATTTCTGAAACGTTTTTACACTATAGAGAGTTTTATTTATTTATTTATCGAGTTTATATAGCGCCAAAGGGTTTGCTCAGCGCTGTACAATAGAGGGGGGGGCAATACATGAAACAGTACAGTAACATCAAACAGCACACAAGGGGTAAGAGGGCCCTACTCTTTCAAGCTTGCAATCTAGGAGGGAGGGGGTAGAGGTACAGGAGGAAATGGCTGTGGGGGATGGAGTGGTAGGAGGAGGGAAGGGCAGCGGCTGTTAGGTGAGGGTGGGGTAGGCTTCCCTGAAGAGGTGGGTTTTCAGGGAGCGCCTGAAGGTGAGGAGGGAAGGTGACAGTCTGATGGATTGGGGTAGTGAGTTCCAGAGGATGGGGGAGGACCTGGAGAAGTCTTGCAGTCGTGCGTGGGAGGAGGAGACCAGGGAGCAAGATAGAAGGAGGTCCTGTGAAGAGCGAAGGGTACGGGTAGGGTGGTACCTGGGAATCAGGTCGGTGAGGTAGTTAGGGGCAGTGTTGTGAATGGCCTTGTAGGTCAGAGTGAGCAGTTTGAATTTAATGCGTTGGGCAATGGGGAGCCAGTGGAGGGAGAGGCAGAGGGGGGAGGCAGAGGTGGAGCGGCTGGTGAGGTGGATGAGTCTGGCAGCTGAGTTCAGGATGGTCTGAAGCGGGGAGAGTTTGCACTGGGGTAGGCCGGTGAGGAGGGAGTTGCAGTAGTCAAGGCGTGAGATAATCAGGGAGTGTACGAGTAGTTTAGTGGTGTCTGGGGTAAGGGAGGAGCGTATCTTGGCGATGTTCCGGAGGTGGAGCCTGCATGTATTTGTAAGTGATTTGACATGAGGTTGAAAGGAAAGGTTTGAGTCCAGAATGACGCCAAGGACCTTGGCTTGCTGGGCAGGATTGATGGTGGTGTTGTTGGTAGTGATGGAAAGGATGGGGGGGGGGGGGCGCGGGAAGGGGGAAAGACGAGAAGCTCGGTTTTGGAGAGGATGAGCTTGAGGAAATGGAGCGACATCCAGTCAGAGATGTCGTTTAGGAGGTGAGTGATGCGGGCGGAGAATGTGGGGGTGAGGTGAGGGGTGTATAGGTAGATTTGAGTATCATCAGCGTAGAGGTGGTAGTTGAAGCCGTGGGAGTGTATGAGTTTGCCAAGGGAGGAGGTGTAGATGGAGAAGAGAAGGGGTCCAAGGACAGAGCCCTGGGGGACCCCAACAGAGAGGGGGAGGGAAGAGGAGGTGGCACCGTTGTAGGAAACGCTGAAGGAGCGTTGGGATAGATAGGATGAGAACCAGGAGAGAGCGGTGTCTCTGATGCCAAGGGAGAGTAGTTTATTAAGGAGGAGGGGGTGGTCGACTGTGTCAAAGGGCGCGGAGAGGTCTAGGAGAAGGAGGACAGAGTAGTCGCCTTTGGCTTTGGCGGTTAGTAGATCGTTGGTGATTTTGAGGAGGGCAGTTTCGGTGGAGTGTAGGGGACGGAAGCCGGACTGTAGTGGGTCAAGGAGGTTGCTGTCAGTTAGGTGGGCGCTTAGGCGATTGTAGACCAAGCGCTCAAGGAGCTTGGAGGTGAGTGGCAGCAGGGAAATTGGTCTGAGGTTGTTGAGGTCAGTGGGGTCCAGGGAGGGCTTTTTGAGTATGGGGTGATGTGCGCATGTTTTAGGGGGGAGGGGAAGACGCCAGTAGAGAGGGAGAGATTGAAGATGTGGGTAAGGGAGCGGATGAGGGAAGAGGGGGGTGACCGGAGGAGTTGAGAGGGGATAGGGTCCAGGGGGCAGGTAGTGAGGCGGGCTTCTGAGAAGACTCTGGTGACTTCCTCAGTGGTAGTAGGGCTGAAGGAGTGCAGTAATGGGGGGGTTACGGTAGGCAGGGCCTTGGGTGTGGTGGTGGGCAGTGCCGTTGCAAGGTCAGAGGAGGGGAGAAATGAGGGGGTGATGGAAGGGGGGAGGCTAGATGGGGAGGTAGACTGCAAGTTGACTATGTCCTTGCGGATTGCGTCAATCTTGTTGTGGAGATGAGTGGCAATCTCGTGGGCAGTAAG
Source organism: Staurois parvus (assembly GCF_062004578.1). Classification (NCBI taxonomy): domain Eukaryota; kingdom Metazoa; phylum Chordata; class Amphibia; order Anura; family Ranidae; genus Staurois; species Staurois parvus. The sequence continues at coordinate 142,117 of NW_028318041.1, read as the reverse complement.
TGAGGTACTGTGTGGAGGAGGGGGGGGAGAGAGCAGGGAGTTGAAGGTGGAGAAGAGTCGGCGAGGGTAGGTGGAGAGGGTGTTGATCAGGTCAACGAAGTAGGCCTGCTAGGTGGCGTGGAGGGAGGAGGTGTAGGTGAGGAAGGCAGATTTGTAGAGGGAGAATGCATGAGGGGACCTGGTTTTGCGCCATAGTCTCTCCAGCGCACGACTGCGACGTTTGAGGCATTTAGTATGGTCGTTCTGCCATGGTTGGAGCGGTCTGGGTTTGATGTTGCGTGTGGTTAGGGGTGCCAGAGAGTCTAGGGTAGCTGATAGTGAGTCGTTGTACGCGGTGGTGGCTAGGTCAGGACATGACAGTGAAAGGATGCTGTCGTGTAAGCGGTCGGCAGCCGAGTGGAGGGGGGCCGGGTGCAGGTTCCGAAGGTTGCGGCTGGTGATGGTTTGGCGCACTGGGGGGGGGGGGGAGTTAGGGGAAGGGGAGATGGAGAACGTGAGGAGGTGGTGGTCGGAGAGAGGGAAGGGGGTGTTAGTGAAGTGGTTAAGGGTACAGAGGTGGGAGAAGACGAGGTCCAGGGTGTTCCCATTGATGTGGGTGGAGGATTGAGTGTATTGTGTGAGCGCGAAGGAGGAGGTTAGGTGGAGGAGTTGGGAGGTAGCTGGGGTGTTGTCGTTGATGGGGATGTTGAAGTCCCTGAGGATGATGGTCGGTAGCTCAGAGGAGAGGAAGAAGGGAAGCCAGGCGGCGAAGTCATCCAGGAAGCGGGCTATGGATCCGGGGGGCCTGTAGATCACTGCGATCCTTAGGGGGGTGGGTGAGAAGAGCCGGATGCAGTGAGCCTCGAAGGAGGAGAAGGTTAGGGAGGGGGGGTTAGGGAGGACCTGGAAGGTGCTCAGCGGTGATAGGAGCAGGCCGACACCACCACCTTTGTGACCGCCCAGTCTTGGTGAATGGGACCAGATGAGACCTCCATGGGAGAGTGCCGCAGGGGAGGTAGTGTCAGTGGCCTGTACCCAGGTTTCGGTGATGGCTAGGAGGTTGAGGGAGCGGGAGATAAAGAGGTCATGGATGGCAGTTAGTTTGTTGCAAACCGAACGGGCGTTCAGAAGTGCAACCGAGAGAGGGGGGATGGATGCGGGGAGGAGGTGCACAGGTATGAGGTTGAGGGGGTTGCGGCGGCTGCAGGGGGGTCCCTGGAGGGGGGGTTCCTAGAGGGGGGGAGAGGTGGTGAGGGGCCAGGGTTCGGGGAGATGTCCCCAGCGGATATGAGAAGGAGAAGGGTGAGGAGGGTGGCATGGGAATGGGAGGTGCAGGAGCGTGTGGGTCTGGTAGTGGTGGCACGTGGGTCGACCGGGGAGTGGAGTACCAGGAGGAGGTGGTGAGTGCCGTAGTGGGGAGAGGGCAGAAGTGAAGGGGCAATGTAGAGCTGTTTTGGGGGGGTGGGTGGGTAGAGGGAGGCGATTTTTGGGATGGAGGAGAGGAAAACGAGGAGAAGTGCAGGTGGCATGCTGGGGTGAGTGCAGTGCTGTTCGGGTCAGGGGAGGTGAAGGGATACGGGTCAGGGCGAGGTGATGTGGAGAGTCTGTATCACCGTGGAGGAGTCCACTAGAGTCCTTCTGTAGGGGGAGAGTGGGAGTAAAGTCCAGCAGCTGGTTTGCTGCAATCTGTGGGTGCAGTATGCTGGCGTCCGAGGGGTCTTCAGTGGGTCCGGTGGATCGGCGAGTGGAGGTGTGATGTCTGGGGGCGTTGGTAGGCACGGCGTCTGGTGATGCTGGCGGCTCGGTGACTGGAGATTCGCTTGGTGGTCCGGGTCCGGGAGATTCGCTGGGCGACGTCTCGATTCGCTGGGTGGTCCGGGTGTTGGGTGTCCAGAGGTGGTAGCTGGGTGCTGGGTGTCCAGGGGTGGTAGCTGGGAGCCTGGTAGCTGGGTGCTGGGTGTCCAGGGGTGGTAGCTGGGAGCCTGGTAGCTGGGTGCTGGGTGTCCAGGGGTGGTAGCTGGGTGCCCGGTAGCTGGGTGCTGGGTGTCCAGGGGTGTTAGCTGGGTGCCCGGTAGCTTGGTGCAGGGTGTCCAGGGGTGGGCCCAGAACCGATGTAAGGGCTGGGCAGCGGAGCAGCGATCAGTGGGCCTGAGCTGGTTCCTGGTGGTCAGGGATGGACACAGGGCTAGTGAGGAGGGCCCTGCGGAGGCTGGCAAGTCTGTGGGGATCGGTGGTGGCAGCTTACCCGTTCTGGTGGTGCTGCCGTGCAGGTATCCTGGGGTGGTCCTGGGCTGCTGTCAGCTTGGTGGTCCTTGCTAGGCAGATCTTTGGTGGGGTGGTTGCTGTCACCTTGCGTCAGGCTGCTGTGGCCCTGGAGACGGTGGAGAGGGTCAGGGGCCGCCTGGGGAGGACCACCCCGCTGTGTGTCAGAGGGCAGGAGCCGAGGGACGGAACGGCGGCGCTGCGATTCGGCGGCGGTGCCGCAAGTCGGCCCGCGAATAAATCGAGGCCGTGGCATCGCCGGTTTTAGTAGGCCGCGATTTCGGAGGGGGCCAAAACTGCTCAGGACCCCTCCCGGATGCTTCACTAGGGGCCGCAGGTGTGTCGGGGCCCTCGTAGTGTCCGTTGCCGCCCAGATGGCAGCGGATTAGGCAGTGGGGCGACGGAGCTCTCTGATGGCATGTTGCTCCGTCGCCATCTTGGAACAGGTATGTTCTCTTTATTATATCTATTTTTATCTATAATCTATGTTTTCTATTTCTTCACATGTGGCTCATGCTCAATATGATGGAGATTACTGAGAACATCTGATGAATGATTACTAACGATATGCTGCTGATTTATCTCACATCCATTGATATATAAGATATGCTGGTTTATCACCAGTATCTGGTGAGTTTGCACTTTGATGGGGTGTTTAGCATTGGATCATTCACATTGGTGGAGGATTGATTATGTGTGAAAGAAAGATTCCATATCTTCATTGAAGGAAGATCATATGATATGTACAGTATATGGACTTTATTTGATGGACTTTGTTATTATTATTATACAGGATTTATAGAGCGCCAAGAGTTTGCTCAGCGCTTTAGGATCAGTTATTTGATTTTCACTATATCATTTTTTATATAATTTTTGTGTCACAAATTTTCATTTTATTTTGTGGTTCTGGGTTTTCTAGACATTTATTTATTTCATTTATTTATTTATTTTAGTTGTAATTTAAGAGCGCTGTTATTGTGGTCTCTTTGCCACATATATATACATAAGTCCTACATTTGTTTTTAAATTGGGGTATTCCTAATTCCTTCCCGCCCGGCCTATTGTGCAATGACAGCCGAAGGGGAACCCTATTGTGCAATGACAGCCGAGCGGGAACCCTATTGTATAATGACAGCCGAAGGGGAACCCTATTGTACAATGACGGCCGTGCGGGATCCCTATTGTACAATGACGGCCGAGCGGGATCATTATTGTACAATGACGGCCGTGCGGGAACCCTATTGTAGAATGACAGCCGTGCGGGAACCCTTTTGTAGAATGACGGCCGTGCGGGAACCCTATTGTAGAATTACGGCCGAGCGGGATCCCTATTGTACAACAACGGCCGAGCAGGATCTCTATTGTACAATGACAGCCAAGCGGGAACCCTATTGTACAATGACGGCCGAGCGGGATCATTATTGTACAATGACGGCCGTGCGGGAACCCTATTGTACAATGACGGCCGTGCGAGAACCCTATTGTAGAATGACGGCCGTGCGGGAACCCTATTGTACAATGACGGCCGTGCGGGAACCCTATTGTACAATGACGGCCGTGCGGGAACCCTATTGTACAATGACGGCCGAGCGGGATCATTATTGTATAGTGACGGCCGAGCGGGATCATTATTGTACAGTGACGGCCGTGCGAGAACCCTATTGTAGAATGACAGCCGTGCGGGAACCCTTTTGTAGAATGACGGCCGTGCGGGAACCCTATTGTAGAATTACGGCCGAGCGGGATCCCTATTGTACAACAACGGCCGAGCAGGATCTCTATTGTACAATGACAGCCAAGCGGGAACCCTATTGTACAATGACGGCCGTTCGGGATTCCTATTGTACAATGACGGCACAGCGGGATCCCTATTGTACATTAACGGCCGAGCGGGATCCCTATTGTACAATGACGGCCGTGCGCGAACCCTATTGTACAATGACGGCCGTGCGGGAACCCTGTTGTACGGTGACGGCCGAGCGGGATCCCTATTGTACAATGACGTCCGTGCGGGAACCCTATTGTACAATGACGGCCGTGCGGGATCCCTATTGTGCAATGACGGCCGATCGAGAGCCCTATTGTACAGTGACGGCCGAGCGGGATCCCTATTGTACAATGACAGCCATTGCTGCGGTGTTCAGACAGGGTAGTGGTAGTCAAGCAAAGCCTGGGGTTTCTTCCGTTATACCTATTGTTCAATGACAGCCAAGCGGGAACCCTATTGTAGAATGACAGCCGAGCACGAACCTTGTAGAATGACGGCTGAGCGGGAACCCTATTGTACAGTGACGGTCGTGCGGGATCCCTATTGTACAGTGAGGGCCGAGCGGGATCCCTACTGTACAATGATGGCCATTGCTGTGTTGTCTGTTGTCGGTGTTCGGATAGGGAATCGGTAGTCTAACGGAAGTACCCAAGCGCAGCCTGCGGTCGGATCCATTACACCTATTGTACGATGACTGCCGAGCGGGATCCCTATTGTACAGTGACGGCCGAGCAGGATCCCTATTGTACAATGACGGCCATGCCTGATCCCTATTGTACAATGACGGCCGAGCGGGATCCCTATTGTACAGTGACGTACGTGCGGGAACCCTATTGTACAATGTCGGAAGAGCAGGATCCCTATTGTACAATGACGGCCGAGCGGGATCCCTATTGTAGAATGATGGCCGTGCAGAAACCCTATTGTACAGTGACAGCCGAGCAGAATCCCTATTGTACAATGACGGCCGAGTGAGATCCCTATTGTACAATGACTGCCAAGCAGGATCCCTATTGTACAATGACGGCCGAGCAGGATCCCTATTGTACACGGATGGCCGAGCGGGATCCCTATTGTACAATGTCGGAAGAGCGGGATCCCTATTGTACAATGACGGCCAGGCAGGAACCCTGTTGTACAATGACGGCCAAGCGGGATCCCTATTGTACAATGACGGCCGAGCGGGATCCCTATTGTACAATGACGGCCGAGCGGGATCCCTATTGTATAAAGACAGCTAAGCGGGAACCCTATTGTACAATGTCGGAAGAGCGGGATCCCTATTGTACAATGACGTCCGAGCGGGATCCCTATTGTACAATGAGGGCCGTGCGGGAACCCTGTTGTACAATGACGGCCGTGCAGGAACCCTGTTGTACAATGACGGCCGAGCGGGATCCCTATTGTACAATGACGGCCGAGCGGGATCCCTATTGTACAATGACGGCCGAGCGGGATCCCTATTGTACAATGACGGCCGAGTGGGATCCCTATTGTATAATGACAGCTAAGCGGGAACCCTATTATTCAATGACGGCCGTACGGAATCCCTATTGTACTGTGACGTACGTACGGGAACCCTATTGTACAGTGACGGCCGAGCGGGATCCCTATTGTACAATGATGGCCGAGCTTGATCCCTATTGTACAATGACGGTCGTGCGGGAACCTTATTGTACATTGACAGCCGAGCGGAATCCCTATTGTACAATGACGGCCGTGCAGGAACCCTTTTGTACAATGACGGCCGAGCTTGATTCCTATTGTACAGTGATGGCCGAGCGGGATCCCTATTGTACAGTGACATACGTGCGGGAACTCTATTGTACAATGACGGCCGAGCGGGATCCCTATTGTACAGTGACGGCCGAGCAGGATCCCTATTGTACAATGACGGCCATGCCTGATCCCTATTGTACAATGACGGCCGAGCGGGATCCCTATTGTACAGTGACGTACGTGCGGGAACCCTATTGTACAATGTCGGAAGAGCAGGATCCCTATTGTACAATGACGGCCGAGCGGGATCCCTATTTTACAATGACGGCCGAGCTTGATCCCTATTGTAGAATGATGGCCGTGCAGAAACCCTATTGTACAGTGACAGCCGAGCAGAATCCCTATTGTACAATGACGGCCGAGTGAGATCCCTATTGTACAATGACTGCCAAGCAGGATCCCTATTGTACAATGACGGCCGAGCAGGATCCCTATTGTACACGGATGGCCGAGCGGGATCCCTATTGTACAATGTCGGAAGAGCGGGATCCCTATTGTACAATGACGGCCAAGCGGGATCCCTATTGTACAATGACGGCCGAGCGGGATCCCTATTGTACAATGACGGCCGAGCGGGATCCCTATTGTATAAAGACAGCTAAGCGGGAAACCTATTATACAATGACGTACGTGCAGGAACCCTATTGTACAATGTCGGAAGAGCGGGATCCCTATTGTACAATGACGTCCGAGCGGGATCCCTATTGTACAATGAGGGCCGTGCGGGAACCCTGTTGTACAATGACGGCCGTGCAGGAACCCTGTTGTACAATGACGGCCGAGCGGGATCTCTATTGTACAATGACGGCCGAGCGGGATCCCTATTGTACAATGACGGCCGAGTGGGATCCCTATTGTATAATGACAGCTAAGCGGGAACCCTATTATTCAATGACGGCCGTACGGAATCCCTATTGTACTGTGACGTACGTACGGGAACCCTATTGTACAGTGACGGCCGAGCGGGATCCCTATTGTACAATGATGGCCGAGCTTGATCCCTATTGTACAATGACGGTCGTGCGGGAACCTTATTGTACATTGACAGCCGAGCGGAATCCCTATTGTACAATGACAGCCGTGCAGGAACCCTGTTGTACAATGACGGCCGAGCTTGATTCCTATTGTACAGTGATGGCCGAGCGGGATCCCTATTGTACAGTGACATACGTGCGGGAACTCTATTGTACAATGACGGCAGAGCGGGATCCCTATTGTACAATGACGTCCGAGCGGGATCCCTATTGTACAATGTCGGCCGAGCGGGATCCCTATTGTACAATGACAGCTAAGCGGGAACCCTATTATACAATGACGGCCGTACGGGATCCCTATTGTACAGTGACGTACGTGCGGGAACCCTATTGTACAATGTCGGAAGAGCGGGATCCCTATTGTACAGTGACATTCGAGCGGGATCCCTGTTGTACAATGAGGGCCGTGCGGGAACCCTATTGTTCAGTGACAGCCGAACGGGATCCCTATTATACAGTGACAGCCGAACGGGATCCCTATTATACAGTGACAGCCGAGCGGGATCCCTATTGTACAGTGACGGCCGAGCAGGATCCCTATTGTACAGTGATGGCTGAGCGGGATCCCTATTGTACAATGACGGCCGAGCGGATCCCTATTGTACAATGACGGTCGAGCAGGATCCCTGTTGTACAATGAGGGCCGTGCGGGAATCCTGTTGTACAATGACGGCCGTGCGGGAACCCTATTGTACAATGACGGCCGAGCGGGATCCCTATTGTACAATGACGGCCGAACGGGATCCCTATTGTACAATGACGGCCGAGCGGGATCCCTATTGTACAATAACGGCCGAGCGGATCCCTATTGTACAATGACGGTCGAGCGGGATCCCTATTGTACAATGACGGCCGAGCGGGATCCCTACTGTACAATGATGGCCGAGCGGGATCCCTACTATACAATAACAGCCGTGTGGGATCCCTACTGTACAATAACAGCCTTGCGGGAACCCTATTGTACAATGACAGCCATGCTGGAACCCTATTGTACAATGACAGCCATGCTGGAACCCTATTGTACAATGACGGCAAAGCGGGATCCCTATTGTACAATGACGGAAAAGCGGGATCCCTATTGTACAATGACGGCCGAGCGGGATCCCTATTGTACAATGACAGCCAAGCGGGAACCCTATTGTACAATGACGGCCGTACGGGAACCCTATTGTACAATGTTGGCAGAGCGGGAACCCTGTTGTATAATGAGGGCCGTGCGGGAACCCTGTTGTACAATGACGGCTGTGCGGGAACCCTATTGTACAGTGACGGCCGTGCGGGATCCCTATTGTACAGTGACGGCCGAGCAGGATCCCTATTGTACAGTGACGGCCGAGCAGGATCCCTATTGTACAGTGATGGCTGAGCGGGATCCCTATTGTACAATGACGGCCGAGCGGATCCCTATTGTACAATGACGGTCGAGCAGGATCCCTGTTGTACAATGAGGGCCGTGCGGGAATCCTGTTGTACAATGACGGCCGTGCGGGAACCCTATTGTACAATGACGGCCGAGCGGGATCCCTATTGTACAATGACGGCCGAACGGGATCCCTATTGTACAATGACGGCCGAACGGGATCCCTATTGTACAATGACGGCCGAGCGGGATCCCTATTGTACAATAACGGCCGAGCGGATCCCTATTGTACAATGACGGTCGAGCGGGATCCCTATTGTACAATGACGGCCGAGCGGGATCCCTACTGTACAATGATGGCCGAGCGGGATCCCTACTATACAATAACAGTCGTGTGGGATCCCTACTGTACAATAACAGCCTTGCGGGAACCCTATTGTACAATGACAGCCATGCTGGAACCCTATTGTACAATGACAGCCATGCTGGAACCCTATTGTACAATGACGGCAAAGCGGGATCCCTATTGTACAATGACGGAAAAGCGGGATCCCTATTGTACAATGACGGCCGAGCGGGATCCCTATTGTACAATGACAGCCAAGCGGGAACCCTATTGTACAATGACGGCCGTACGGGAACCCTATTGTACAATGTTGGCAGAGCGGGAACCCTGTTGTATAATGAGGGCCGTGCGGGAACCCTGTTGTACAATGACGGCTGTGCGGGAACCCTATTGTACAGTGACGGCCGTGCGGGATCCCTATTGTACAGCGACGGCCGTGCGGGAACCCTATTGTACAGCGACGGCCGTGCGGGAACCGTATTGTACAGTGACGGCCGAGCGGGATCCCTATTGTACAGTGACGGCCGAGCGGGATCCCTATTGTACAGTGACGGCCGAGCGGGATCCCTATTGTACAGTGACGGCCGAGCGGGATCCCTATTGTACAGTGACGGCCGAACGGGATCCCTATTGTACAGTGACGGCCGAGCGGGATCCCTATTGTACAGTGACGGCCGAGCGGGATCCCTATTGTACAGTGACGGCCGAGCGGGATCCCTATTGTACAGTGACGGCCGAACGGGATCCCTATTGTACAGTGACGGCTGAGCGGGATCCCTATTGTACAGTGACGGCCAAGCGGGATCCCTATTGTACAATGACGGCCGAGCGGGATCCCTATTGTACAATGACGGCAGAGCGGGATCCCTATTGTACAATGACGTCCGAGCGGGATCCCTATTGTACAATGTCGGCCGAGCGGGATCCCTATTGTACAATGACAGCTAAGCGGGAACCCTATTATACAATGACGGCCGTACGGGATCCCTATTGTACAGTGACGTACGTGCGGGAACCCTATTGTACAATGTCGGAAGAGCGGGATCCCTATTGTACAGTGACATTCGAGCGGGATCCCTGTTGTACAATGAGGGCCGTGCAGGAACCCTATTGTACAGTGACGGCCGTGCGGGAACCCTATTGTTCAGTGACAGCCGAACGGGATCCCTATTATACAGTGACAGCCGAGCGGGATCCCTATTGTACAGTGACGGCCGAGCAGGATCCCTATTGTACAGTGATGGCTGAGCGGGATCCCTATTGTACAATGACGGCCGAGCGGATCCCTATTGTACAATGACGGTCGAGCAGGATCCCTGTTGTACAATGAGGGCCGTGCGGGAATCCTGTTGTACAATGACGGCCGTGCGGGAACCCTATTGTACAATGACGGCCGAGCGGGATCCCTATTGTACAATGACGGCCGAACGGGATCCCTATTGTACAATGACGGCCGAACGGGATCCCTATTGTACAATGACGGCCGAGCGGGATCCCTATTGTACAATAACGGCCGAGCGGATCCCTATTGTACAATGACGGTCGAGCGGGATCCCTATTGTACAATGACGGCCGAGCGGGATCCCTACTGTACAATGATGGCCGAGCGGGATCCCTACTATACAATAACAGCCGTGTGGGATCCCTACTGTACAATAACAGCCTTGCGGGAACCCTATTGTACAATGACAGCCATGCTGGAACCCTATTGTACAATGACAGCCATGCTGGAACCCTATTGTACAATGACGGCAAAGCGGGATCCCTATTGTACAATGACGGAAAAGCGGGATCCCTATTGTACAATGACGGCCGAGCGGGATCCCTATTGTACAATGACAGCCAAGCGGGAACCCTATTGTACAATGACGGCCGTACGGGAACCCTATTGTACAATGTTGGCAGAGCGGGAACCCTGTTGTATAATGAGGGCCGTGCGGGAACCCTGTTGTACAATGACGGCTGTGCGGGAACCCTATTGTACAGTGACGGCCGTGCGGGATCCCTATTGTACAGCGACGGCCGTGCGGGAACCCTATTGTACAGCGACGGCCGTGCGGGAACCGTATTGTACAGTGACGGCCGAGCGGGATCCCTATTGTACAGTGACGGCCGAGCGGGATCCCTATTGTACAGTGACGGCCGAGCGGGATCCCTATTGTACAGTGACGGCCGAGCGGGATCCCTATTGTACAGTGACGGCCGAACGGGATCCCTATTGTACAGTGACGGCCGAGCGGGATCCCTATTGTACAGTGACGGCCGAGCGGGATCCCTATTGTACAGTGACGGCCGAACGGGATCCCTATTGTACAGTGACGGCTGAGCGGGATCCCTATTGTACAGTGACGGCCAAGCGGGATCCCTATTGTACAATGACGGCCGAGCGGGATCCCTATTGTACAATGACGGTAGAGCGGGATCCCTATTGTACAATGACGTCCGAGCGGGATCCCTATTGTACAATGTCGGCCGAGCGGGATCCCTATTGTACAATGACAGCTAAGCGGGAACCCTATTATACAATGACGGCCGTACGGGATCCCTATTGTACAGTGACGTACGTGCGGGAACCCTATTGTACAATGTCGGAAGAGCGGGATCCCTATTGTACAGTGACATTCGAGCGGGATCCCTGTTGTACAATGAGGGCCGTGCAGGAACCCTATTGTACAGTGACGGCCGTGCAGGAACCCTATTGTTCAGTGACAGCCGAACGGGATCCCTATTATACAGTGACAGCCGAGCGGGATCCCTATTGTACAGTGACGGCCGAGCAGGATCCCTATTGTACAGTGATGGCTGAGCGGGATCCCTATTGTACAATGACGGCCGAGCGGATCCCTATTGTACAATGACGGTCGAGCAGGATCCCTGTTGTACAATGAGGGCCGTGCGGGAATCCTGTTGTACAATGACGGCCGTGCGGGAACCCTATTGTACAATGACGGCCGAGCGGGATCCCTATTGTACAATGACGGCCGAACGGGATCCCTATTGTACAATAACGGCCGAGCGGATCCCTATTGTACAATGACGGCCGAGCGGGATCCCTATTGTACAATAACGGCCGAGCGGATCCCTATTGTACAATGACGGTCGAGCGGGATCCCTATTGTACAATGACGGCCGAGCGTGATCCCTACTGTACAATGATGGCCGAGCGGGATCCCTACTGTACAATAACAGCCGTGTGGGATCCCTACTGTACAATAACAGCCGTGCGGGAACCCTATTGTACAATGACAGCCATGCTGGAACCCTATTGTACAATGACAGCCATGCTGGAACCCTATTGTACAATGACGGCAAAGCGGGATCCCTATTGTACAATGACGGAAAAGCGGGATCCCTATTGTACAATGACGGCCGAGCGGGATCCCTATTGTACAATGACAGCCAAGCGGGAACCCTATTGTACAATGACGGCCGTACGGGAACCCTATTGTACAATGTTGGCAGAGCGGGAACCCTGTTGTACAATGAGGGCCGTGCGGGAACCCTGTTGTACAATGACGGCTGTGCGGGAACCCTATTGTACAGTGACGGCCGTGCGGGATCCCTATTGTACAGCGACGGCCGTGCGGGAACCCTATTGTACAGCGACGGCCGTGCGGGAACCGTATTGTACAGTGACGGCCGAGCGGGATCCCTATTGTACAGTGACGGCCGAGCGGGATCCCTATTGTACAGTGACGGCCGAGCGGGATCCCTATTGTACAGTGACGGCCGAGCGGGATCCCTATTGTACAGTGACGGCCGAACGGGATCCCTATTGTACAGTGACGGCCGAGCGGGATCCCTATTGTACAGTGACGGCCGAGCGGGATCCCTATTGTACAGTGACGGCCGAACGGGATCCCTATTGTACAGTGACGGCCGAGCGGGATCCCTATTGTACAGTGACGGCCAAGCGGGATCCCTATTGTACAATGACGGCCGAGCGGGATCCCTATTGTACAATGACGGCAGAGCGGGATCCCTATTGTACAATGACGTCCGAGCGGGATCCCTATTGTACAATGTCGGCCGAGCGGGATCCCTATTGTACAATGACAGCTAAGCGGGAACCCTATTATACAATGACGGCCGTACGGGATCCCTATTGTACAGTGACGTACGTGCGGGAACCCTATTGTACAATGTCGGAAGAGCGGGATCCCTATTGTACAGTGACATTCGAGCGGGATCCCTGTTGTACAATGAGGGCCGTGCAGGAACCCTATTGTACAGTGACGGCCGTGCGGGAACCCTATTGTTCAGTGACAGCCGAACGGGATCCCTATTATACAGTGACAGCCGAGCGGGATCCCTATTGTACAGTGACGGCCGAGCAGGATCCCTATTGTACAGTGATGGCTGAGCGGGATCCCTATTGTACAATGACGGCCGAGCGGATCCCTATTGTACAATGACGGTCGAGCAGGATCCCTGTTGTACAATGAGGGCCGTGCGGGAATCCTGTTGTACAATGACGGCCGTGCGGGAACCCTATTGTACAATGACGGCCGAGCGGGATCCCTATTGTACAATGACGGCCGAACGGGATCCCTATTGTACAATGACGGCCGAGCGGGATCCCTATTGTACAATAACGGCCGAGCGGATCCCTATTGTACAATGACGGTCGAGCGGGATCCCTATTGTACAATGACGGCCGAGCGGGATCCCTACTGTACAATGATGGCCGAGCGGGATCCCTACTGTACAATAACAGCCGTGTGGGATCCCTACTGTACAATAGCAGCCGTGCGGGAACCCTATTGTACAATGACAGCCATGCTGGAACCCTATTGTACAATGACGGCAAAGCGGGATCCCTATTGTACAATGACGGAAAAGCGGGATCCCTATTGTACAATGACGGCCGAGCGGGATCCCTATTGTACAATGACAGCCAAGCGGGAACCCTATTGTACAATGACGGCCGTACGGGAACCCTATTGTACAATGTTGGCAGAGCGGGAACCCTGTTGTACAATGAGGGCCGTGCGGGAACCCTGTTGTACAATGACGGCTGTGCGGGAACCCTATTGTACAGTGACGGCCGTGCGGGATCCCTATTGTACAGCGACGGCCGTGCGGGAACCCTATTGTACAGCGACGGCCGTGCGGGAACCGTATTGTACAGTGACGGCCGAGCGGGATCCCTATTGTACAGTGACGGCCGAGCGGGATCCCTATTGTACAGTGACGGCCGAGCGGGATCCCTATTGTACAGTGACGGCCGAACGGGATCCCTATTGTACAGTGACGGCCGAGCGGGATCCCTATTGTACAGTGACGGCCGAACGGGATCCCTATTGTACAGTGACGGCCGAACGGGATCCCTATTGTACAGTGACGGCTGAGCGGGATCCCTATTGTACAGTGACGGCCGAGCGGGATCCCTATTGTACAATGACGGCAGAGCGGGATCCCTATTGTACAATGACGTCCGAGCGGGATCCCTGTTGTACAATGAGGGCCGTGCGGGAACCCTGTTGTACAATGATGGCCGTGCGGGAACCCTATTGTACAGTGACGGCGAGCGGGATCCCTATTGTACAGTGACAGCCGAGCGGGATCCCTATTGTACAATGACGGCCGTACGGGAACCCTATTGTACAGTGACGTACGTGCGAGAACCCTATTGAACAATGTTGGCAGAGCGGGATCCCTATTGTACAGTGACGTCCGAGCGGGATCCCTGTTGTACAATGAGGGCCGTGCGGGAACCCTATTGTACAGTGACGGCCGAACGGGATCCTTATTATACAGTGACAGCCGAGCGGGATCCCTATTGTACAGTGAAGGTTGAGCGGGATCCCTATTGTACAATGACGGCCGAGCGGATCCCTATTGTACAATGACGGTCGAGCGGGATCCCTGTTGTACAATGAGGGCCGTGCGGGAACCCTGTTGTACAATGACAGCCATGCTGGAACCCTATTGTACAATGACGGAAAAGCGGGATCCCTATTGTACAATGACAGCCAAGCGGGAACCCTATTGTACAATGACGGCCGTACGGGAACCCTATTGTACAATGTTGGCAGAGCGGGAACCCTGTTGTACAATGAGGGCCGTGCGGGAACCCTGTTGTACAATGACGGCTGTGCGGGAACCCTATTGTACAGTGACGGCCGTGCGGGATCCCTATTGTACAGCGACGGCCGTGCGGGATCCCTATTGTACAGCGACGGCCGTGCGGGAACCGTATTGTACAGTGACGGCCGTGCGGGAACCCTATTGTACAGTGACGGTCGTGCGGGAACCCTATTGTACAGTGACGGCCGTGCGGCAACCCTATTGTACAGTGACGGCCGTGCGGGATCCCTATTGTACAGTGACGGCCGAACGGGATCCCTATTGTACAGTGACGGCCGAGCGGGATCCCTATTGTACAGTGACGGCCGAACGGGATCCCTATTGTACAGTGACGGCCGAACGGGATCCCTATTGTACAGTGACGGCCGAGCGGGATCCCTATTGTAAAGTGACGGCCGAGCGGGATCCCTATTGTACAGTGACGGCCGAGCGGGATCCCTATTGTACAATGACGGCCGAGCGGGATCCCTATTGTACAGTGACGGCCGAGCGGGATCCCTATTGTACAATGACGGCCGAGCGGGATCCCTATTGTACAATGACGGCCGAGCGGGATCCCTATTGTACAATGACGGCCGAGCGGGATCCCTATTGTACAATGACAGCCATTGCTGTGTTGTCTGTTGTCGATGCTCGGATAGAGAAGTGGTAGTCTAAAGGAAGTACCCAAGCGCAGCTTGGGGTCGGTTCCATTATACCTATTGTACAATGATGGCCAAGTGGGATCCCTGTTGTACAATGATGGCCGTGCGGGATCCCTATTGTACGATTGCAAAGCGGGACCCCTATTGTACAATGACGGCCGTGCGGGAACCCTGTTGTACGATGACGGCTGTGCGGGAACCCTGTTGTACGATGACGGCCGTGCGGGAACCCTGTTGTACGATGACGGCCGTGCGAGAACCCTGTTGTACGATGACGGCCATGCGGGATCCCTATTGTACAATGATGGCAAAGCGGGATCCCTATTGTAGAATGACGGCCGAGCGGAAACCCTTATGTACAATGAAGGACGAGCGGGAACCCTATTGTAGAATGACGGCCGAGCGGGATCCCGTTTGTACAATGACGGCCGAGCGGGAACCCCGTTGTACAATGACGCCCGAGCAGGAACCCCGTTGTACAATGACGGCCGAGCGGGAACCCCGTTGTACAATGACGGCCGAACGGGAACCCTGTTGTACATTGACGGTCAAGCGGGAACCCCGTTGTATAATGACAGCCGAGCGGGAATCCTATTATCCTGGGAGGACGTCATATGACACCCTCCAAGAATTGGGCCACCGTTTGTTAATATTTTTTAAACAATTCTAAAAAAAAAACTGTCACCAGTCAGTGTCCCTGATCACCACCTAGCCAGTCATATGATGACACTGTACTGCACTGGTGAATTATTACAAAAAACTTCAGAAAACTCGCCATGCCTCTTACTAAATACCTCAGACTGTCTTCTTTCTGAAAAGCGGTCATTTTGGGGGTATTTATACTGTTCTGGTGTTTTTGGGCCTCAAGAAATTAGATCTTCATTCAAAGTGCAGCGCCATATGCATTCAAAGTGCATCAGCACTGAAAGGTGAAAACTGTCCTGGGCAGGAAGGGGGTAAAAGTGCCCGGTAGGCAAGTGACTAACAATATAAATGCTAAGTCCTGGCTTTGTTTTGCTCCTGGGGGATCCTGCCTCCAGTAGTGATTCTTCCTTCTTCCCTCCTGTCTGTCCCTCTGGTTTGCACCAATCCTGCGACCCGCACAGGATGGCAATCCTCGGTCCTGGCATGGAGGATTCTTACTAATACTAAAGATAATCCTATCACAAGATGATTGTTTTTAGTCTCGGAGGATTCTTATTATTACTAAAGTCCTGTGTGGGATCTATTATTAGAGGATTCTTCTGTCTGAATAGAACTAACATTGGGAGCGAACACTAAGCTCCT
This sequence comes from Staurois parvus, assembly GCF_062004578.1. NCBI lineage: Eukaryota > Metazoa > Chordata > Amphibia > Anura > Ranidae > Staurois > Staurois parvus. The sequence goes on along the minus strand of NW_028318041.1, from coordinate 125,568 downwards.
CCCTCCTCCTATAATCTCCTCCTCTTACGCCGTACAACATCCATATAAACACTTACTGCATTTCCAAGCCGTTTTTCCAAATTCCGCGAATCCCTGAAAACAATGGAGAAACCATTGGCCGACTCTACGAATCCTCAGACAGATATTCTCTCTGGCCTCCTCGCACGCTGCCATGATTTCATCCAACTTGTTGGTAATACGATAAAATCTCTTCCAGGCGTTCATGATGACGTCCTCTTCAGTCCAAAGATTGAAACTCCAATCTCAGAGAAATCTGAAACCACGTCCTCTCCTGTGCACCGCTCAAATGAAATGACTGACTGCTGTGCTGACTTCTATTTACAGACTCTGCTCACTGTGACATCACTTCCTCTGTCATGACCATATATGGGCATACAAGCCCCGCCCACTTTTTAAAAATCCTTTCAAATCCACCCTGGTCACATGACCATATATGGACATACAAGCTCCGCCCATTCCCCCCAGAAACCAATACGGTGCCTCTAACACCAGGATTGTCGGGATGATGATAAAATATATAAAACCCAAAACTGAAATGATTCTCAGTCACTCCACCCTGACAACATTTACAAACATTGATAACGTCCCATATATGTGTCACATACAAAAATATGAATCCAGAAAATAGATCTGTGATATGATGCCGGGTGACAGGTCCTCTTTATACAGACATTGGGATCTATTACCTCCTATGCCCCTCCCCCAGCACAGAATAGATGAGAACAGAGTGCGGGAGGAGATGGAACGGAGGAAGACTGGAGCGAAGAGCGCCAATACCTTCATAGACTTCCCGGAGAGCCTCCTTCCCCTCCCTGTATATATATTATCACTGAGTCTGGACACTGCCGTGTATACACCCCCCTCCTCTGTATATACACCTCCCCCCTCCCCCCTCCTCTGTATATACACCACACCCCTCCCCCCTCCTCTGTATATACACCACACCCCTCCCCCCTCCTCTGTATATACACCACACCCCTCCCCCCTCCTCTGTATATACACCACACCCCTCCCCCCTCCTCTGTATATTCACCACACCCCTCCCCCCTCCTCTGTATATACACCACACCCCTCCCCCCTCCTCTGTATATACACTGCACCCCTCCCCCTCCTCTGTATATACACCGCTGCCCTCCCCCCTCCTCTGTATATACACCGCACCCCTCTCCACTTCTCTGTATATACACCGCACCCCTCCCCCCTCCTCTGTATATACACCGCAGCCCTCCCCCCTCCTCTGTATATACACCGCACCCCTCCCCCCTCATCTGTATATACACAGCAGCCCTCCCCCCTCCTCTGTATATACACCGCAGCCCTCCTCCCTCTTCTGTATATACACCGCACCCCTCCCCCCTCCTCTGTATATACACCTCACCCCTCCCCCCTCCTCTGTATATACACCTCACCCCTCCTCTGTATATACACCTCACCCCTCCCCCCTCCTCTGTATATACACCTCACCCCTCCCCCCTCCTCTGTATATACACCGCACCCCTCCTCTGTATATACACCGCACCCCTCCTCCTCCTCTGTATATACACCAAACCCCTCCCCCCTCTGTATGTACACCTCCCCCCTCCTCTGTATATACACCTCACCCCTCCTCTGTATATTCACCACACCCCTCCCCCACTGTATACTGAGCGCTGATCCTGTATATACACCTCACACTTCCTTTATACATTCCCACCGCTCATATATACCGAAATATTACCTCCCCCCTTAAAAAATTTACCACTTATCCCTCACTTTGCATTTATAGTATATACTGAGCCTCTATATAACCCCCCCCCCCTTCTTTACTGCCAATCTATACCGCCTTTTCCCCACTGCTTGTAAATACCCCCCATTCTCTACTGCCTGTATATACCACCACCCTCCTCCCACTGCCTGTATATACAGTACAACTTCCCCTTTTCTACTGCCTGTATATAACGCCCTCTTCTCTTCTGCCTGTATTTACCACCCCCCTTATTTACTGCCTGTATATAATCCCCCCCTTCTCTTCTACCTGTATGTAACATATGTGGTTGTATTCTGGATTACACGAAGTGCTCTCTATATTGAACCTTTTTCTTGTTCTCTTTGTAACTCAATAAATACAGATTTTTTTTTTTTGTAATCTGCGTGTTCTGTAGTTCGTGGGGAAAAAAAATGGCAAATAAAAATCTCCTGTAGTGTATAGAATTGTGACACAAGTCATATTGTAATTGAATGTTATTAGAAATGACCTTTCCTGTTCAGTCATCAGCGCTGTGATCTTCTGTAATATACAACATGGCAGCCTGGAGGTGTTCTACACACAGATGGTGTACAGAGCGCCCCCCACAAATGTCATTTCCTGCTTGTGTGATTGGTTGACTGATTTCCCAGAAGTCTGCACTAAGATACAAATCGGATATTGGGCATCCTCTGCAACAAAAATGTCATTTTTGGTGAGATACTCAAAAAACTTCATAAAAACTTCCATGCAGAGTGAAAACTTTGTGAAAATTGTGATGGTGTCTACACACATATCCTCAGTGCGTCATTGAAATCACGTGACTTACCCTGAGTGATTTCAGTGACGCAACGCATTGGTACGCAGTGACGCAGCTTCCGGCACGTGGTGACGCACATCCGGCGTGGACGCCATCTTAGGACACCCAATTTCCCTAAGCCATGCAGTACACCCAAGCATGAGGTTTATATGCGATTTTGTGATGTTATACAAGTGAGTGGGCATTTGTTATTTAACCTCTTGCTGTCCGCCTGCTGTTTATAAACGGCAGGGAGGTGGCAGTCCAGGGGCGGGTTGCCGTTCATAAACGGCACCCGCCTTTTCTAGCTGTGCGCACTCCTTGGGAGCGTGCAGCACCACGATCCGGTGCCCGCTGTGTCCTCCGGACACAGTGAAACACCGATCGTCGGACGGGACCTCTGTACGAGGTCCCGATCATGTGATCACTGATAGGCAAATCAGTGATCACATGCAAAGTAGTAAGCAAGATGTCACGTGTGAAATCTGTGAATGATCACAGAGGTCACATGGTACAAGGCTATTCACAACAGCCTTGTACCATGTGACAAGCTGTGACCAATCACAGCTCACTCAGTACTTCTCAATGGCTGCAAGAATGCAGACAGAGAGAAAGAGAAATTATTGCTTTTACATCCTATATGGGTGTAAAAGCAATCACTGTAAAAAAAAAAAAAAAAAAAAAAAAAAATCTTCAGTCACCATGGTGACACTGTACTGCTAGGGTGACAGTATGTAAAAAAAAAAAAAACATAAATAATAATATAAAAAAATAAAAATGTAAAAAAAAGTTAAAAAATTATAATTTTTGGTTTTAAACTAATTTGGCTTTTTTTTTTTTTTACTAAAAATATAACGGAATAAATTTTGGTCAAGATTTATGATGAAAGATTATTTATTTGCAAAATTTTATAAGAAAAACACTTTTTAAAAAACTTTTTGGACATTTTCATTTACATAGCAAAAAAAATTTAAAATCCCAGCGGTGAATAAATACCACCAAAATAAAGCTTTATCTGTCTCAAAAAAATGGTAAAAAATTCATATGGGTACAGTGTTGCATGACCGCGCAATTGTCATTCAAAGTGTGATAGCGCTGAAAGCTGAAAATTGCCCTGGACAGGAAGGGGGTGAAAGTGTCCGGACTGGAAGGGGGTAAAATAAAGGCTTTATTACTGTAATTACTACACTGTGGAGGGTCTTTTGTCTCTCACCATGGGGGGTATGGGAGAGTATGTTATATAGCAGATGTACATGTCGTGGGGGGCCTGGAGAACCGTGTTACCTACCAGAGAGGGGGCCACAGGTGGATTACTTCTGATACCAGCTATTGCCAGAGAAGGATCCTGGAGTGATCCTGAAAGCGAGGTGGCCCAGTGGCTCGCTAAAAGGAGGTGAGGGGGCAATTTAGCCACTGAGGATATGTGTGTAGACACCATCACAATTTTCACAAACTTTTCACTCTGCATGGAAGTTGTTTTGAAGCACAATTGATTTGGAAGATTTATGGACTATTAGAGACTTTATCTGTTACATATATATTTATTTATATACCTTTTTTACAGTTTTTATTTATGATTGCATTTTGTATTTAATAATTAGTTTGGTCACTGTATGGTATTTATATATTTTGCACAAGTCACTTTGTGTGTTATTTCCCCATTCTTAGGAGTTTCATGATATACCTACTTAAGTAGGAGGTGTTGGGGGGTTTATTGTTTACCAATTCATTTGTGTGGTATTGATGACACCTTATAGCAGGCATGTCCAAAGTCCGGCCCGTGGGCCATTTACGGCCCGGGGGTCGGTTTAATACGGCCCTCCAACAGCCCTCCCTGCTCTGTGTAATGTGGCCCTCCCACGGCCCTCCCTTCTGTGGCAGACAGCCTTCTGCTTGAGAGCAGTGCGCATGCGTGACTGCGCCACGCTGGGAGCGACAGAGGGCGGTGACGTCAGGACCGGGCTTCCAGCGTGAAGTGTGTTTCTCTTCCCCTCCCGGCTGCTGAGCAGAGACTTCAGCTCCAGCTACCTTTTTCACCCTTCACATTAGTGCAGGTAAGTTTTTTTAAAATTTATTTTCAATACATTGTGAAAACTCAGCTGTCAGTTGATCTTAATGTTATGAAATGAAAAGGATATCGTTTGCAATTAACTTGGCATAAAATAATTTATTTTCATTTAATTGTAATGGTTCAAAGAATGTTCGGAAAAATGTTCGGCCCTCCACCATGTTCACTTCATCCAATCTGGCCCTCTTTGAAAAAAGTTTGGACACCCCTGCCTTATAGAGGCCGTGTAGATGCCCTCAGGATGCACTTTGTGAGCACTTTAGTTAGTATGTACACCATATACATCTATATTGATCTTATCACTAATTATTGTTTTGTGTGTGACAATTGCATGATTTATTGATTTGAATATTATTTATGGGTTTTTTTAGCGCTGCACTATTTTATTATTTGATTACACTGACTGTTAAGGTATCAGTTTAGAGTGTTGGCTGCTTTATTATTTACATATCACTTCCTTTAAGCACAGGAGGAATTTTCCAGTTGATTGACAATTATGAAATCCCTCCCATTACATTCACTCTGCACATGGACACAGACAAACAAACAGCTATAGCGGGTAAAATAAGTACTGAACACGTCACCATTTTTCTCTGTAAATATATTTCTAAAGGTGGTCATGACATGAAATTTTCCCCACATGTCGGTAACAACCCATGCACTCCATACAGATCAGCAGTTTTTGAAATACTCAGACCAGCCCGCCTGGTACCAACAACCATGCCACATTCAAAGTCACCTAAATCCCCTTTATTCCCCATTCTGATGCTCAGTTTGAACTTCAGCAAGTCGTTTTCACCACGTCTAGATGCCTAAATGCATTGACTTGCTGCCATGTGATTGGCTGATTAGCAATTTGTGTTACCAAGCAATTGAGTAGGTGTACCTAATAAAGTGGCCGGTGAGTGTATATTGTTATTATACAGGATTTATATAGCCAACAGTTTGCTCAGCACTTTACAATATAAAGGGAGACAATACAGCAACAATACAGTTCAATACAAGAGGGTTAGGAGGGCGTATGTGAACTTTTATATGCACTTTTTGCTTGTGCTGTAGTCCTCATAAAAAGGGGGTATCCAGACCCCCCCACCCCGATACACACCGGATTTCATGGAATTTATTCTTTATTAAAATACCACTCCTACTCCTTCTTGCATAATAGTCTGAGAACTAAGGGGGGGGGGTATTGTAAAAAGGTTAGCTGCCTGGCTGTCTTGTTCAGCCTCTTAATCCAGTGTATTCTGAAGGGCCAAGAACAGCCAGAGAAGTCATATTCCTTATCTGCTTACTGCCAGGTAAGTAGTATCTTCAGCCCAAGGCCTCTTTCACATAGGCAGCCATGAAAGGGGGCTGTGGCAAAAACGGGCAATTAAGCCGTGGTTTTCATGGCCATCTAAAATCTATCATACAGCCATAGGGAGATTGTACAAATGTGGTCGCTGCGAGACTTTGCATCACAGCCGCAGCAAACTTAACTCGGCTTGTGGAGCTGACAGGTGGCACCTCCAGTCAAACTCACCCGTTCGAGTCAATGAAGCCGCACCAATAGGGGATGTATAAAAAATGAAATGTGGGTGAATATACAAAATCCAATAGATCTCTATGAAAGGAGATTCCAAAATGACCATGAATAAATGGCTGGTGAACACCCGGCTGACCATCAAACCCATACAAAACAAATAATATTCATTTTAGTGTATATTTCTTCCTAACAATTTGTGTTTAATAAACAGCTGCACAAATATCATGCGACATAAAAAAAATTGCCACAGCCACCACTTTATTCTCCAGGGCCTCTGCTTTCAGAAAGTATATAATGAATGAGAGTTTTCTAGCAAAAAAATACTGATATTTACACATATGTGAAAAATTAAAAAAATTACCCAGAGCAGCAAGTAATTAAAGGAAGGGATTGCTTTCCACCACCGAGCCAAGATCTGACAACTACAGCTGGGGTGCCGATATGCAAGAGATAAAAAATCAAAATCATATAACATGTTCCCAGAGCTGCAGCCGTACCCCCCCCCCCTCCCCCAATTATTATCTGCCAAATTTGAAAACAGCGCGGCTGTGTGGGGCTCCACCCTTACGGCCAGGTCATTCATTCATTCACAGACTTCCATGAATTAATGAACTGCAAGTCCTGGCAGCCTTAGCGGCTGTTGGTTTGTAGTTTTCAATGAACTACCGTGACACTATGGAACGCCCTCGCAGTTCATTGAAACTTCCTGCCAGAATATCTGCTTTGCCTTACATGCAGTTCACCCCGTACATCCCGTACACCCCTTACATCCAGTACATCTCGTACACCCTGTACATCCAGTACATGCCGTGCATCCCGTACACCCCGTACATCCTGTACATCTCGTACACCCCGTACATCCAGTACATGCCGTGCATCCCGTACACCCCTTACATCCAGTACATCCCGTACACCCCTTACATCCAGTACATCCCGTACACCCCGTACATCCAGTACATCCCATACACCCCGTGCATCCCGTACGACAAACAGATATTCTGACAGGTCTGCAGACCTGCATGGCATCAGCCATCTACTGATCCCTGGTGCAATGCTTTCCAGGCTCCTTTGGACATGAATAATGCACATTTTTTTACCTGCAAAAAATCTGCCTCCCTCAAGTATCCTTCATTCGCAAGTTTGACATTTGGAAGGTATGTGTAATAAAGGGCCCATTCAATGGAAGTAAAGGGCCCCGGTATCGGTGGCAAGAGCCTTGGTCAGAGTTCAGGGAGGCCCTTCAAAGTTTCTTGCACCGGGGCCCTAAATGTTCTAGTCATGCCTCTGACTAGAGGATTTTTTTTAAGTGTAGGACTATCCTAAACAACAATAAAGTCCTACATTTAGAAAAATATAGACCAAAGAAAAAAATTGATATAGAATCAATGTATCCTAAAGCCTATATCATCGCACATCATGAATATAGTATTTAGAATAGTTGATTATATTGGAGCTGCTACTATACACTGAGTAGTTTCATATTCTCCTCTGATAAGGTGTCTAAATGAGGCAATCAGCGTAGTTTGGGTCATCCTGTGTTCAATTGTCAGAAGGTGTTGCTATGTAAATCTATGCCAACCAATGGGAGACTGTGTGGCTCTATAAGAGCTAGCTTAATCCACTGCTAATCACACCCTCGGGCGAAGTCGTGTGACGAAACGCGTTAGGAGGTGATCCAGCAGTGAAGTCATCACGTACGCCATTATCACGTGTCTGATCCACATGACTGCAATCGCGTCATCTGTTGCAGGCAGGTGAGACGTCACTGTGTGTGTTGGCAGCCGTGTACTAAGCGCTGCAGGCTGGGACCGATTTTTAAATTAAAAGGCTTTATATTTGCTTAATGTGAGTGCAGTTTTAAGGGGGAATTTGTTGGAATAAAATTTCTGAAACGTTTTTACACTATAGAGAGTTTTATTTATTTATTTATCGAGTTTATATAGCGCCAAAGGGTCTGCTCAGCGCTGTACAATAGAGGGGGGGGCAATACATGAAACAGTACAGTAACATCAAACAGCACACAAGGGGTAAGAGGGCCCTACTCTTTCAAGCTTACAATCTAGGAGGGAGGGGGTAGAGGTACAGGAGGAAATGGCTGTGGGGGATGGAGTGGTAGGAGGAGGGAAGGGCAGCGGCTGTTAGGTGAGGGTGGGGTAGGCTTCCCTGAAGAGGTGGGTTTTCAGGGAGCGCCTGAAGGTGAGGAGGGAATGTGACAGTCTGATGGAATGGGGTAGTGAGTTCCAGAGGATGGGGGAGGACCTGGAGAAGTCTTGCAGTCGTGCGTGGGAGGAGGAGACCAGGGAGCAAGATAGAAGGAGGTCCTGTGAAGAGCGAAGGGTACGGGTAGGGTGGCACCTGGGAATCAGGTCGGTGAGGTAGTTAGGGGCAGTGTTGTGAATGGCCTTGTAGGTCAGAGTGAGCAGTTTGAATTTAATGCGTTGGGCAATGGGGAGCCAGTGGAGGGAGAGGCAGAGAGGGGAGGCAGAGGTGGAGCGGCTGGTGAGGTGGATGAGTCTGGCAGCTGAGTTCAGGATGGTCTGAAGCGGGGAGAGTTTGCACTGGGGTAGGCCGGTGAGGAGGGAGTTGCAGTAGTCAAGGCGTGAGATAATCAGGGAGTGTACGAGTAGTTTAGTGGTGTCTGGGGTAAGGAAGGAGCGTATCTTGGATGGATAGGTAGATAGGTAGATTTGAGTATCATCAGCGTAGAGGTGGTAGTTGAAGCCGTGGGAGTGTATGAGTTTGCCAAGGGAGGAGGTGTAGATGGAGAAGAGAAGGGGTCCAAGGACAGAGCCCTGGGGGACCCCAACAGAGAGGGGGAGGGAAGAGGAGGTGGCACCGTTGTAGGAAACGCTGAAGGAGCGTTGGGATAGATAGGATGAGAACCAGGAGAGAGCGGTGTCTCTGATGCCAAGGGAGAGTAGTTTATTAAGGAGGAGGGGGTGGTCGACTGTGTCAAAGGGCGCGGAGAGGTCTAGGAGAAGGAGGACAGAGTAGTCGCCTTTGGCTTTGGCGGTTAGTAGATCGTTGGTGATTTTGAGGAGGGCAGTTTCGGTGGAGTGTAGGGGACGGAAGCCGGACTGTAGTGGGTCAAGGAGGTTGCTGTCAGTTAGGTGGGCGCTTAGGCGATCGTAGACCAAGCGCTCAAGGAGCTTGGAGGTGATTGGCAGCAGGGAAATTGGTCTGAGGTTGTTGAGGTCAGTGGGGTCCAGGGAGGGCTTTTTGAGTATGGGGTGATGTGCGCATGTTTTAGGGGGGAGGGGAAGACGCCAGTAGAGAGGGAGAGATTGAAGATGTGGGTAAGGGAGCGGATGAGGGAAGAGGGGGGTGACCGGAGGAGTTGAGAGGGGATAGGGTCCAGGGGGCAGGTAGTGAGGCGGGCTTCTGAGAAGACTCTGGTGACTTCCTCAGTGGTAGTAGGGCTGAAGGAGTGCAGTAATGGGGGGGTTACGGTAGGCAGGGCCTTGGGTGTGGTGGTGGGCAGTGCCGTTGCGAGGTCAGAGGAGGGGAGAGATGAGGGGGTGATGGAAGGGGGGAGGCTAGATGGGGAGGTAGATTGCAAGTTGACTATGTCCTTGCGGATTGCGTCAATCTTGTTGTGGAGATGAGTGGCAATCTCGTGGGCGGTAAGTGAGGTACTGTGTGGAGGAGGGGGGGGAGAGAGCAGGGAGTTGAAGGTGGAGAAGAGTCGGCGAGGGTAGGTGGAGAGGGTGTTGATCAGGTCAACGAAGTAGGCCTGCTAGGTGGCGTGGAGGGAGGAGGTGTAGGTGAGGAAGGCAGATTTGTAGAGGGAGAATGCATGAGGGGACCTGGCTTTGCGCCATAGTCTCTCCAGCACACGACTGCGACGTTTGAGGCATTTAGTATGGTTGTTCTGCCATGGTTGGAGCGGTCTGGGTTTGATGTTGCGTGTGGTTAGGGGTGCCAGAGAGTCTAGGGTAGCTGATAGTGAGTCGTTGTACGCGGTGGTGGCTAGGTCAGGACATGACAGTGAAAGGATGCTGTCGTGTAAGCGGTCGGCAGCCGAGTGGAGGGGGGCCGGGTGCAGGTTCCGAAGGTTGCAGCTGGTGATGGTTTGGCGCACTGGGGGGGGGGGGAGTTAGGGGAAGGGGAGATGGAGAACGTGAGGAGGTGGTGGTCGGAGAGAGGGAAGGGGGTGTTAGTGAAGTGGTTAAGGGTACAGAGGTGGGAGAAGACGAGGTCCAGGGTGTTCCCATTGATGTGGGTGGAGGATTGAGTGTATTGTGTGAGCGCGAAGGAGGAGGTTAGGTGGAGGAGTTGGGAGGTAGCTGGGGTGTTGTCGTTGATGGGGATGTTGAAGTCCCTGAGGATGATGGTCGGTAGCTCAGAGGAGAGGAAGAAGGGAAGCCAGGCGGCGAAGTCATCCAGGAAGCGGGCTATGGATCCGGGGGGCCTGTAGATCACTGCGATCCTTAGGGGGGTGGGTGAGAAGAGCCGGATGCAGTGAGCCTCAAAGGAGGAGAAGGTTAGGGAGGGGGGGTTAGGGAGGACCTGGAAGGTGCTCAGCGGTGATAGGAGCAGGCCGACACCACCACCTTTGTGACCGCCCAGTCTTGGTGAATGGGACCAGATGAGACCTCCATGGGAGAGTGCCGCAGGGGAGGTAGTGTCAGTGGCCTGTACCCAGGTTTCGGTGATGGCTAGGAGGTTGAGGGAGCGGGAGATAAAGAGGTCATGGATGGCAGTTAGTTTGTTGCAAACCGAACGGGCGTTCAGAAGTGCAACCGAGAGAGGGGGGATGGATGCGGGGAGGAGGTGCACAGGTATGAGGTTGAGGGGGTTGCGGCGGCTGCAGGGGGGTCCCTGGAGGGGGGGTTCCTAGAGGGGGGGAGAGGTGGTGAGGGGCCAGGGTTCGGGGAGATGTCCCCAGCGGATATGAGAAGGAGAAGGGTGAGGAGGGTGGCATGGGAATGGGAGGTGCAGGAGCGTGTGGGTCTGGTAGTGGTGGCACGTGGGTCGACCGGGGAGTGGAGTACCAGGAGGAGGTGGTGAGTGCCGTAGTGGGGAGAGGGCAGAAGTGAAGGGGCAATGTAGAGCTGTTTTGGGGGGGTGGGCGGGTAGAGGGAGGCGATTTTTGGGATGGAGGAGAGGAAAACGAGGAGAAGTGCAGGTGGCATGCTGGGGTGAGTGCAGTGCTGTTCGGGTCAGGGGAGGTGAAGGGATACGGGTCAGGGCGAGGTGATGTGGAGAGTCTGTATCACCGTGGAGGAGTCCACTAGAGTCCTTCTGTAGGGGGAGAGTGGGAGTAAAGTCCAGCAGCTGGTTGGCTGCAATCTGTGGGTGCAGTATGCTGGCGTCCGAGGGGTCTTCAGTGGGTCCGGTGGATCGGCGAGTGGAGGGGACGTAGGGTGTGATGTCTGGGGGCGTTGGTAGGCACGGCGTCTGGTGATGCTGGCGGCTCGGTGACTGGAGATTCGCTTGGTGGTCCGGGAGATTCGCTGGGCGACGTCTCGATTCGCTGGGTGGTCCGGGTGTTGGGTGTCCAGAGGTGGTAGCTGGGTGCTGGGTGTCCAGGGGTGGTAGCTGGGAGCCTGGTAGCTGGGTGCTGGGTGTCCAGGGGTGGTAGCTGGGAGCCTGGTAGCTGGGTGCTGGGTGTCCAGGGGTGGTAGCTGGGTGCCCGGTAGCTGGGTGCAGGGTGTCCAGGGGTGTTAGCTGGGTGCCCGGTAGCTTGGTGCAGGGTGTCCAGGGGTGGGCCCAGAACCGATGTAAGGGCTGGGCAGCGGAGCAGCGATCAGTGGGCCTGAGCTGGTTCCTGGTGGTCAGGGATGGACACAGGGCTAGTGAGGAGGGCCCTGCGGAGGCTGGCAAGTCTGTGGGGATCGGTGGTGGCAGCTTACCCGTTCTGGTGGTGCTGCCGTGCAGGTATCCTGGGGTGGTCCTGGGCTGCTGTCAGCTTGGTGGTCCTTGCTAGGCAGATCTTTGGTGGGGTGGTTGCTGTCACCTTGCGTCAGGCTGCTGGGGCCCTGGAGACGGTGGAGAGGGTCAGGGGCCGCCTGGGGAGGACCACCCCGCTGTGTGTCAGAGGGCAGGAGCCGAGGGACGGAACGGCGGCGCTGCGATTCGGCGGCGGTGCCGCAAGTCGGCCCGCGAATAAATCGAGGCCGTGGCATCGCCGGTTTTAGTAGGCCGCGATTTCGGAGGGGGCCAAAACTGCTCAGGACCCCTCCCGGATGCTTCACTAGGGGACGCAGGTGTGTCGGGGCCCTCGTAGTGTCCGTTGCCGCCCAGATGGCAGCAGATTAGGCAGTGGGGCGACGGAGCTCTCTGATGGCATGTTGCTCCGTCGCCATCTTGGAACAGGTATGTTCTCTTTATTATATCTATTTTTATCTATAATCTATGTTTTCTATTTCTTCACATGTGGCTCATGCTCAATATGATGGAGATTACTGAGAACATCTGATGAATGATTACTAACGATATTCTGCTGATTTATCTCACATCCATTGATATATTAGATATGCTGGTTTATCACCAGTATCTGGTGAGTTTGCACTTTGATGGGGTGTTGAGCACTGGATCATTCACATTGGTGGAGGATTGATTATGTGTGAAAGAAAGATTCCATATCTTCATTGAAGGAAGATCATATGATATGTACAGTATATGGACTTTATTTGATGGACTTTGTTATTATTATTATACAGGATTTATAGAGCGCCAAGAGTTTGCTCAGCGCTTTAGGATCAGTTATTTGATTTTCACTATATCATTTTTTATATAATTTTTGTGTCACAAATTTTCATTTTATTTTGTGGTTCTGGGTTTTCTAGACATTTATTTATTTCATTTATTTATTTATTTTAGTTGTAATTTAAGAGCGCTGTTATTGTGGTCTCTTTGCCACATATATATACATAAGTCCTACATTTGTTTTTAAATTGGGGTATTCCTAATTCCTTCCCGCCCGGCCTATTGTGCAATGACAGCCGAAGGGGAACCCTATTGTGCAATGACAGCCGAAGGGGAACCCTATTGTACAATGACAGCCGAAGGGGAACCCTATTGTGCAATGACGGCCGTGCGGGATCCTTATTGTAGAATGACGGCCGTGCGGGAACCCTATTGTACAATGACGGCCGTGCGGGAACCCTATTGTACAATGACGGCCGAGCGGGATCATTATTGTACAGTGACGGCCGTGCGAGAACCCTATTGTAGAATGACGGCCGTGCGGGAACCATTTTGTAGAATGACGGCCGTGCGGGAACCCTATTGTAGAATTACGGCCGAGCGGGATCCCTATTGTACAACAACGGCCGAGCAGGATCTCTATTGTACAATGACAGCCAAGCGGGAACCCTATTGTACAATGACGGCCGTTCGGGATTCCTATTGTACAATGACGGCACAGCGGGATCCCTATTGTACAATGACGGCCGTGCGCGAACCCTATTGTACAATGACGGCCGTGCGGGAACCCTGTTGTACGGTGACGGCCGAGCGGGATCCCTATTGTACAATGACGTCCGTGCGGGAACCCTATTGTACAATGACGGCCGTGCGGGATCCCTATTGTGCAATGACGGCCGATCGAGATCCCTATTGTACAATGACGGCCGTGCGGGATCCCTATTGTACAATGACGGCCGTGCGGGATCCCTATTGTACAATAACTGCCGAGCGGGATCCCTATTGTACAATGACAGCCATTGCTGCGGTGTTCAGACAGGGTAGTGGTAGTCAAGCAAAGCCTGGGGTTTCTTCCGTTATACCTATTGTTCAATGACAGCCAAACGGGAACCCTATTGTAGAATGACGGCTGAGCGGGAACCCTATTGTACAATGACGGTCGTGCGGGATCCCTATTGTACAGTGAGGGCCGAGCGGGATCCCTAATGTACAATGATGGCCATTGCTGTGTTGTCTGTTGTTGGTGTTCGGATAGGGAATTGGTAGTCTAACGGAAGTACCCCAGCGCAGCCTGCGGTCGGATCCATTACACCTATTGTACGATGACTGCCGAGCAGGATCCCTATTGTACAGTGACGGCCGAGCAGGATCCCTATTGTAGAATGACGGCCATGCCTGATCCCTATTGTACAATGACGGCCGAGCGGGATCCCTATTGTACAGTGACGTACGTGCGGGAACCCTATTGTACAATGTCGGAAGAGCAGGATCCCTATTGTACAATGACGGCCGAGCGGGATCCCTATTTTACAATGACGGCCGAGCTTGATCCCTATTGTAGAATGATGGCCGTGCAGAAACCCTATTGTACAGTGACAGCCGAGCAGAATCCCTATTGTACAATGACGGCCGAGTGAGATCCCTATTGTACAATGACTGCCAAGCAGGATCCCTATTGTACAATGACGGCCGAGCAGGATCCCTATTGTACACGGATGGCCGAGCGGGATCCCTATTGTACAATGAGGGCCGTGCGGGAACCCTGTTGTACAATGACGGCCGTGCAGGAACCCTGTTGTACAATGACGGCCGAGCGGGATCCCTATTGTACAATGACGGCCGAGCGGGATCCCTATTGTACAATGACGGCTGTGCGGGAACCCTATTGTACAATGACGGCCATGCGGGAACCCTATTGTACAATGACGGCCGAGCGGGATCCCTATTGTACAATGACGGCCGAGCGGGATCCCTATTGTACAATGACGGCCGTGCGAGAACCCTATTGTAGAATGACGGCCGTGCGGGAACCCTTTTGTAGAATGACGGCCGTGCGGGAACCCTATTGTAGAATTACGGCCGAGCGGGATCCCTATTGTACAATGACGGCCGAGTGGGATCCCTATTGTATAATGACAGCTAAGCGGGAACCCTATTATTCAATGACGGCCGTACGGAATCCCTATTGTACTGTGACGTACGTACGGGAACCCTATTGTACAGTGACGGCCGAGCGGGATCCCTATTGTACAATGATGGCCGAGCTTGATCCCTATTGTACAATGACGGTCGTGCGGGAACCTTATTGTACATTGACAGCCGAGCGGAATCCCTATTGTACAATGACGGCCGTGCAGGAACCCTGTTGTACAATGACGGCCGAGCTTGATTCCTATTGTACAGTAATGGCCGAGCGGGATCCCTATTGTACAGTGACATACGTGCGGGAACTCTATTGTACAATGACGGCCGAGCGGGATCCCTATTGTACAATGTCGGCCGAGCGGGATCCCTATTGTACAATGACAGCTAAGCGGGAACCCTATTATACAATGACGGCCGTACGGGATCCCTATTGTACAGTGACGTACGTGCGGGAACCCTATTGTACAATGTCGGAAGAGCGGGATCCCTATTGTACAGTGACATCCGAGCGGGATCCCTGTTGTACAATGAGGGCCGTGCAGGAACCCTATTGTACAGTGATGGCCGTGCGGGAACCCTATTGTTCAGTGACAGCCGAACGGGATCCCTATTATACAGTGACAGCCGAACGGGATCCCTATTATACAGTGACAGCCGAGCGGGATTACTTTTGTACAGTGACGGCCGAGCAGGATCCCTATTGTACAGTGATGGCTGAGCGGGATCCCTATTGTACAATGACGGCCGAGCGGATCCCTATTGTACAATGACGGTCGAGCAGGATCCCTGTTGTACAATGAGGGCCGTGCGGGAACCCTATTGTACATTTACGGCCGTGCGGGAACCCTATTGTACAGTGACGGCCGAACGGGATCCCTATTATACAGTGACAGCCGAGCGGGATCCCTATTGTACAGTGAAGGTTGAGCGGGATCCCTATTGTACAATGACGGCCGAGCGGATCCCTATTGTACAATGACGGTCGAGCGGGATCCCTATTGTACAATGACGGTCGAGCGGGATCCCTATTGTACAATGACTGCCGAGCGGGATCCCTACTGTACAATGATGGCCGAGCGGGATCCCTACTATACAATAACAGCCGTGTGGGATCCCTACTGTACAATAACAGCCGTGCGGGAACCCTACTGTACAATGACAGCCATGCTGGAACCCTATTGTACAATGACGGAAAAGCGGGATCCCTATTGTACAATGACGGAAAAGCGGGATCCCTATTGTACAATGACGGCCGAGCGGGATCCCTATTGTACAATGACAGCCAAGCGGAAACCCTATTGTACAATGACGGCCGTACGGGAACCCTATTGTACAATGTTGGCAGAGCGGGAACCCTGTTGTACAATGAGGGCCGTGCGGGAACCCTGTTGTACAATGACGGCTGTGCGGGAACCCTATTGTACAGTGACGGCCGTGCGGGATCCCTATTGTACAGCGACGGCCGTGCGGGAACCCTATTGTACAGTTACGGCCGAGCGGGATCCCTATTGTACAGTGACGGCCGAGCGGGATCCCTATTGTACAGTGACGGCCGAGCGGGATCCCTATTGTACAGTGACGGCCGAACGGGATCCCTATTGTACAGTGACGGCCGAGCGGGATCCCTATTGTACAGTGACGGCCGAACGGGATCCCTATTGTACAGTGACGGCTGAGCGGGATCCCTATTGCACAGTGACGGCCAAGCGGGATCCCTATTGTACAATGACGGCCGAGCGGGATCCCTATTGTACAATGACGTCCGAGCGGGATCCCTATTGTACAATGACGTCCGAGCGGGATCCCTGTTGTACAATGAGGGCCGTGCGGGAACCCTGTTGTACAATGATGGCCGTGCGGGAACCCTATTGTACAGTGACAGCCGAGCGGGATCCCTATTGTACAATGACGGCCGTACGGGAACCCTATTGTACAGTGACGTACGTGCGAGAACCCTATTGAACAATGTTGGCAGAGCGGGATCCCTATTGTACAGTGACGTCCGAGCGGGATCCCTGTTGTACAATGAGGGCCGTGCGGGAACCCTATTGTACATTTACGGCCGTGCGGGAACCCTATTGTACAGTGACGGCCGAACGGGATCCCTATTATACAGTGACAGCCGAGCGGGATCCCTATTGTACAGTGAAGGTTGAGCGGGATCCCTATTGTACAATGACGGCCGAGCGGATCCCTATTGTACAATGACGGTCGAGCGGGATCCCTGTTGTACAATGAGGGCCGTGCGGGAACCCTGTTGTACAATGAGGGCCGTGCGGGAACCCTGTTGTACAATGACAGCCATGCTGGAACCCTATTGTACAATGACGGCAAAGCGGGATCCCTATTGTACAATGACGGAAAAGCGGGATCCCTATTGTACAATGACGGCCGAGCGGGATCCCTATTGTACAATGATGGCCGAGCGGGATCCCTATTGTACAATGACAGCCAAGCGGGAACCCTATTGTACAATGTTGGCAGAGCGGGAACCCTGTTGTACAATGAGGGCCGTGCGGGAACCCTGTTGTACAATGACGGCTGTGCGGGAACCCTATTGTACAGTGACGGCCGTGCGGGATCCCTATTGTACAGCGACGGCCGTGCGGGAACCCTATTGTACAGCGACGGCCGTGCGGGAACCCTATTGTACAGCGACGGCCGTGCGGGAACCCTATTGTACAGCGACGGCCGTGCGGGAACCCTATTGTACAGTGACGGCCGTGCGGGAACCCTATTGTACAGTGACGGCCGTGCGGCAACCCTATTGTACAGTGACGGCCGAGCGGGATCCCTATTGTACAGTGACGGCCGAACGGGATCCCTATTGTACAGTGACGGCCGAACGGGATCCC
This sequence comes from Staurois parvus, assembly GCF_062004578.1. Taxonomy (NCBI): domain Eukaryota; kingdom Metazoa; phylum Chordata; class Amphibia; order Anura; family Ranidae; genus Staurois; species Staurois parvus. Next base: position 107,781 of record NW_028318041.1, on the reverse strand, counting down.
TATTGTACAGTGACGGCCGAGCGGGATCCCTATTGTACAGTGACGGCCGAGCGGGATCCCTATTGTACAGTGACGGCCGAGCGGGATCCCTATTGTACAATGACGGCCGAGCGGGATCCCTATTGTACAATGACGGCCGAGCGGGATCCCTATTGTACAATGACGGCCGAGCGGGATCCCTATTGTACAATGATGGCCAAGTGGGAACCCTATTGTACAATGACGGCCAAGCGGGAACCCTGTTGTACAATGACGGCCGTGCGGGAACCCTGTTGTACAATGACAACCGTGCGGTAACCCTACTGTACAATGACGGCCAAGCGGGATCCCTGTTGTAGAATGACGGCCGTGCGGGATCCCTATTGTACGATTGCAAAGCGGGACCCCTATTGTACAATGACGGCCGTGCGGGAACCCTGTTGTACGATGACGGCCGTGCGAGAACCCTGTTGTACAATGACGGCCATGCGGGATCCCTATTGTACAATGATGGCAAAGCGGGATCCCTATAGTAGAATGACGGCCGAGCGGAAACCCTTATGTACAATGAAGGACGAGCGGGAACCCTATTGTAGAATGGCGGCCGAGCGGGATCCCGTTTGTACAATGACGGCCGAGCGGGAACCCCGTTGTACAATGACGGCCGAGCGGGAACCCCGTTGTACAATGACGGCCGAGCGGGAACCCCGTTGTACAATGATGGCCGAGCGGGAACCCCGTTGTACAATGAAGGTCGAACGGGAACCCTGTTGTATAATGACAGCCGAGCGGGAATCCTATTATCCTGGGAGGACGTCATATGACACCCTCCAAGAATTGGGCCGCCGTTTGTTAATATTTTTTAAACAATTCTAAAAAAAAAACTGTCACCAGTCAGTGTCCCTGATCACCACCTAGCCAGTCATATGATGACACTGTACTGCACTGGTGAATTATTACAAAAAACTTCAGAAAACTCGCCATGCCTCTTACTAAATACCTCAGACTGTCTTCTTTCTGAAAAGCGGTCATTTTGGGGGTATTTATACTGTTCTGGTGTTTTTGGGCCTCAAGAAATTAGATCAGCCGTCAGTACATCAGACTGAATCAATTTTTAGATAGATATATACCATAGTTTGAGGACTCTTCATTCAAAGTGCATCAGCACTGAAAGGTGAAAACTGTCCCGGGCAGGAAGGGGGTAAAGGTGCCCGGTAGGCAAGTGGCTAGAAATATAATTGCTAAGTCCTGGCTTTGTTTTTGCTCCTGGGGGATCCTGCCTCCAGTAGTGATTCTTCCTTCTTCCCTCCTGTCTGTCCCTCTGGTTTGCACCAATCCTGCGACCCGCACAGGATGGCAATCCTCGGTCCTGGCATGGAGGATTCTTACTAATACTAAAGATAATCCTATCACAAGATGATTGTTTTTAGTCTCGGAGGATTCTTATTATTACTAAAGTCCTGTGTGGGATCTATTATTAGAGGATTCTTCTGTCTGAATAGAACTAACATTGGGAGCGAACACTAAGCTCCTCCCTCCTCCTATAATCTCCTCCTCTTACGCCGTACAACATCCATATAAACACTTACTGCATTTCCAAGCCGTTTTTCCAAATTCCGCGAATCCCTGAAAACAATGGAGAAACCATTGGCCGACTCTACGAATCCTCAGACAGATATTCTCTCTGGCCTCCTCGCACGCTGCCATGATTTCATCCAACTTGTTGGTAATACGATAAAATCTCTTCCAGGCGTTCATGATGACGTCCTCTTCAGTCCAAAGATTGAAACTCCAATCTCAGAGAAATCTGAAACCACGTCCTCTCCTGTGCACCGCTCAAATGAAATGACTGACTGCTGTGCTGACTCTGCTCACTGTGACATCACTTCCTCTGTCATGACCATATATGGGCATACAAGCCCCGCCCACTTTAAAAAAAACCTTTCAAATCCACCCTGGTCACATGACCATATATGGACATACAAGCTCCGCCCATTCCCCCCAGAAACCAATACGGTGCCTCTAACACCAGGATTGTCGGGATAATGATAAAATATAGAAAACCCAAAACTGAAATGGTTCTCAGTCACTCCACCCTGACAACATTTACAAACATTGATAACGTCCCATATATGTGTCACATACAAAAATATGAATCCAGAAAATAGATCTGTGATATGATGCCGGGTGACAGGTCCTCTTTATACAGACATTGGGATCTATTACCTCCTATGCCCCTCCCCCCAGCACAGAATAGATGAGAACCTGAACTAAAGCTGGGGGAGGGACATGTACTGAGCTCCTATTCTGCTCAGCCAATCACAGTGTAGTGAGTTTATCAACACAGGAGAGGCTGTGCATGGCAACCAATCAGCTTCTCTATTCACCTGATTTAGTTAAGCTTTAAACTTGGAAGAATGAAGCTGATTGGTGGACAGTTACAGATGTTTCTGCCTTCATAATTTCCTTTCGCACAATCTGGGCACCGCCTAGAAGGCGGGTCTGCCGGGGAGCATGACCGCAACCAATCAGAGACAGGAGGCAGGGCCGAAAGGTAAACATAGTCCGGCTCCTCCCCCCAACGACTTCCTGGCAGTCCGGACATCCAGCCGAGGCATACAGAGGGCGGGAGGAGATGGAACGGAGGAAGGCCGGAGCCCAGCGGGAGGAGAGAGCCACCCCCGGCCGGCCAATCCCTTCATAGACTTCCCGGTGAGTCCTCCTCCCCCTCCCTGTATATATATTATCACTCAGCCTGGACACCGCCGTGTATACACCCCCCTCTGTATATACACCTCACCCCTCCCCCCCTCTGTATATACAACTCCCCCCTCCTCTGTATATACACCACACCCCTCCCCCCCTCTGTATATACAACTCCCCCCTCCTCTGTATATACACCACACCCCTCCCCCCTCCTCTGTATATGCACCTCCCCCCCTCTGTGTATACACCTCCCCCCTCCTCTGTATATACACCTCACCCCTCCCCCCCTCTGTATATACACCTCCCCCCTTCTCTGTATATACACCGCACCCCTACCCTTCCTCTGTATATACACCGCACCCCTCCCCCCTCCTCTGTATATACACCACACCCCTCCCCCCTCCTCTGTATATACACCACACCCCTCCCCCCTCCTCTGTATATACACCGCACCCCTCCTCCTCCTCTGTATATACACCAAACCCCTCCCCCCTCCTCTGTATATACACCTCACCCCTCCCCCCTCCTCTGTATATTCACCACACCCCTCCCCCACTGTATACTGAGCACTGATCCTGTATATACACCTCACACTTCCTTTATACATTCCCACCGCTCATATATACCGAAATATTACCTCCCCCCTTAAAAAATTTACCACTTATCCCTCACTTTGCATTTATAGTATACACTGAGCCTCTATATAACCCCCCCCCCCTTCTTTACTGCCAATCTATACCTCCCTTTCCCCACTGCTTGTAAATACCCCCCATTCTCTACTGCCTGTATATATCACCACCCTCCTCCCACTGCCTGTATATACAACTTCCCCTTTTCTACTGCCTGTATATAACCCCCCCTTCTTTACTGCCTGTATATAACGCCCTCTTCTCTTCTGCCTGTATTTACCACCCCCCTTTTTTACTGCCTGTATATAACCCCCCCCCTTTCTCTTCTGCCTGTAATGGAACATATGTGGTTGTATTCTGGATTACACGAAGTGCTCTCTATATTGAACCTTTTTCTTGTTCTCTTTGTAACTCAATAAATACAGATTTTTTTTTTTTAATCTGCGTGTTCTGTAGTTCGTGGGGAAGAAAATGGCAAATAAAAATCTCCTGTAGTGTATAGAATTGTGACACAAGTCATATTGTAATTGAATGTTATTAGAAATGACCTTTCCTGTTCAGTCATCAGCGCTGTGATCTTCTGTAATATACAACATGGCAGCCTGGAGGTGTTCTACACACAGATGGTGTACAGAGCGCCCCCCACAAATGTCATTTCCTGCTTGTGTGATTGGTTGACTGATTTCCCAGAAGTCTGCACTAAGATACAAGTCGGATATTGGGCATCCTCTGCAACAAAAATGTCATTTTTGGTGAGATACTCCCAAAGGGAAATCACTGCCACTTTCCTCATTAGAGCCCTGCAGGTGCAGCAGCTGATTGATAATTATCAAATAATAAAATAGTGCAGCGCTAAAAAAAAACCATAAATATTATTCAAATCAATAAATCATGCAATTGTCACACACAAAACAATAATTAGTGATAAGATCAATATAGATGTATATGGTGTACATACTAACTAAAGTGCTCACAAAGTGCATCCTGAGGTCATCTACACGGCCTCTATAAGGTGTCATCAATACCACACAAATGATTGGTAAACAATAAACCCCCCAACACCTCCTACTTAAGTAGGTATATCATGAAACTCCTAAGAATGGGGAAATAACACACAAAGGGACTTGTGCAAAATATATAAATACCATACAGTGACCAAACTAATTATTAAATACAAAATGCAATCATAAATAAAAAATGTATATAAATAAATATATATGTAACAGATAAAGTCTCTAATAGTCCATAAATCTTCCAAATTAATTGTGCTTCAAAAAAACATCCATGCAGAGTGAAAACTTTGTGAAAATTGTGATCGTGTCTACACACATATCCTCAGTGCGTCACTGAAATCACATGACTTACCCTGAGTGATTTCAGTGACGCAACGCGTTGGTACGCAGTGACGCAGCTTCCGGCAAGTGGTGATGCACATCCGGCGTGGACGCCATCTTAGGACACCCAATTTCCCTAAGCCATGCAGTACACCCAAGCATGAGGTTTATATGCGATTTTGTGATGTTATACAAGTGAGTGGGCATTTGTTATTTAACATAAAGACTTTATTACTCTAATTACTACACTGTGGAGGATCTTTTGTCTCTCACCATGGGCGGTATGGGAGAGTGTCAGGGACCATGGAGATGCATGGGTCTGCACATGCGTAGGTGTCTATCAAGACATGCAGGCAGCAGGGCACTAGGACCCAGGCGCACCCGTCGCCTATGACGGTGTTGGGCAGGCACTAGGACCTAGGCTGCGCCTGTCAGGTGCAGGGCGGTCTACTTAAACCAGCCCTGCACAGACACAAGTTGCCGTATGGTCTGATCTTGTTCCTGTATTGCCGTTGTTTGAGATTCGTTGCTGACCTGCCTGGACCTGACCCCTGCTGACTTCTTTTGCTCTGACCCCTGGCTAAGTTCGACCTCTCTTTTGGATATCCCTACCTGATCTGAACTACTGGTACCGACCCCGGCGATTGACCTGACTATTCTTCTTCCTGCTGCCTTGTACTACGCTGACCCCTCTGTTACCGACCTGGCCCGTTTGACCACGCTATTGCTCAGCCATCCATCCGACCCGCACGGATTAGCTGCTTTTCTGCAGACCTGTCTGCCTCTTCACGTCAGGCTCTCTATCTGTCATTAGCTCTGGTGATTCCCCTACCTCAGGTGGGTGTACTCAGGGGCCGCGACCTGGTCACTGTCTGCTCCAAGCCCATCCCCACCATTAGGGGCTCTGGTGAACAAGCGGACTGGGGCTTAGACTCCGCGCCCTGGGGAATCCTGTCCTGTGGACTGCTAGAATACACTAGGTGGTCCATATCAGAGAGTATGTTATGTAGCAGATGTACAGTCAGGTCCATAAATATTGGGACATCGACACAATTCTAAAATTTTTGGCTCTATACACCACCACAATGGATTTGAAATGAACAAGATGTGCTTTAACTGCAGACTGGATAGAGAGAAATCAGGTGGCGCACACACCTAGTGCATTATCCAAGGTTTATTGTAAGGAGTGAAAAATAAAAACATACTCACAGACGAAGCATGTATCTAAAAAGCATAGAAAAAAGACGATGGCCACAACGGCAGGCAAGGTGTTCTCACTGTCAGTGCGGTCAAATGGCTGACGCATTTCGTCTCCCACTATCCATTCATTACACATCTGCATCAGAGGCTGGTCATTAGCTCTTAGGAAAGTGATTCGTCCCCGAAACGTGTCATCCATTTGACCGCACTGACAGTGAGAACACCTTGCCTGCCGTTGTGGCCATCGTCTTTTTTCTATGCTTTTTAGATACATGCTTCGTCTGTGAGTATGTTTTTATTTTTCACTCCTTACAATAACCCTTGGATAATGCACTAGGTGTGTGCGCCACCTGATTTCTCTATATCCAGTGGCTGATCTCCCCGTCTGAGGAGGGCTGCACCCCTGAAGCATTTCCTTTGGTTGTCACTGTCCTGGTACCCTTGGCTTCCCTTTTGGCTGTGCATATCCTGAGGCGCTGGAGAGTACATACGATATCCGGTTCGGTTGTTTTTTTTTAACTGCACACTGTGAGCTTTAATTTTAGGGTATTTACGTCCAAATCAGGTGAACGGTGTAGGAATTACAACAGTTTGCATATGTGCCTCCCACTTGTTAAGGGACCAAAAGTAAAGGGACAGAATAATCATAAATCAAACTTTCACTTTTTAATACTTGGTTTCAAATCCTTTGCAGTCAATTACAGCCTGAAGTCTGGAACGCATAGACATCACCAGACGCTGGGTTTCATCCCTGGTGATGCTTTGCCAGGCCTCTACTGCAACTGTCTTCAGTTCCTGCTTGTTCTTGGGGCATTTTCTTCAGTTTTGTCTTCAGCAAGTGAAATGCATGCTCAATCGGATTCAGGTCAGGTGATTGACTTGGCCATTGCAGAACATTCCACTTCTTTCCCTTCAAAAACTCTTTGGTTGCTTTTGCAGTCTGCTTTGGGTCATTGTCCATCTGCACTGTGAAGCGTCCAATGAGTTGTGAAGCATTTGGCTGAATATGAGCCGATAATATTCCCGAAACACTTCAGAATTCATCCGGCTGCTTCTGTCAGCAGTCACATCATCAATAAATACAAGAGAAGCAGTTCCATTGGCAGCCATACATGCCCACGCCAAGATTTATATAGCCAACAGTTTGCTCAGCACTTTACAATATAACGGGAGACAATACAGCAACAATACAGCTCAATACAAGAGGGTTAGGAGGGCGTATGTGAACTTTTATATGCACTTTTTGCTTGTGCTGTAGTCCTCATAAAAAGGGGGAATCCAGACCCCCCCACCCCGATACACACCGGCTTTCATGGAATTTATTCTTTATTAACCACTTCCTGTCCGGACACTTTTACCCCCTTCCTGTCCAGGCCAATTTTCAGCTTTCGGCGCTCTCACATTGTGAATGACAATTACTCAGGCATACAACACTGTATCTAAATGAAATTATTATCATTTTTTTCAAACAAATAGAGCTTTAATTTGGTGGTATTTAATCATCACTGGGGTTTTTATTTTTTGCTAGAAAAATGAAAAAAGACTTAAATTTTAAAAAAAAAACATGTTTTTCTTAGTATTTGATACTAAATTTTGCAAATAAATATACTTTCTTCATAAATTTAGGCCAAAATCCATTGTGCTACATTTTGTTGGTAGACATAACCCAAATCAGTGTGTATTATTTAGTCTTTGTGAAAGTTATAGAGTCCACAGACCACGGTATATATATTTGATATATTTGAAAATGTATCAATCCTGATGTACGGACTACCTATATAATTTCTTGGGGCCCTAAAATGCCAGGACAGTACAAATACCCCCCAAACGAACCCTTTTTGGAAAGTAGACAGTCTGAGGTATTTAATGAGAGGCATGGGGAGTTTTTTGAAGTTGTCATTTTTTGCCAATTTTTTAAGGAAATGATGAAAGTAAAAAAAATTCTTTTTTTTTTTTCCACAAAGTTGTCATTTAACAAGTTCTTTCTCTCACACGGCATAGGCATACTTGCAATTACACCCCAAAACACATTTTGCTACTCATCCTGAGTATGGCGATACCACATGTGTAAAACTTTTTCACAGCCTAACCACATAGAAGGGCCCCACATCCAATAAGCACCCTTAGGCGTTCTAGGGGCAAAAATTACACATCTAATTTCTTGACTGTCTATCACAGTTTTGGAGGTCCTGGAGCACCAGGACAATTGAATTACCCACAAAATGACCCCATTTTCGAAAGAAAACACCTCAAGGTATGTTTTAAGAGGCATGGGGAGTCCTCTGAAGACTTCATTTTTTGCCACATGTTTTTGGAAAATGTGAAAAGAAAATGAAAATGTATTTTTTTTTACGCAAAGTTGTCAATCTATGAGATATTTCTATTACACAGCATAGGCATACTTAAAATGATACCTCAAAACGCATTCTTTAACTCCTGCTGAATATGGCGATACCAAATGTGTGAGACTTTTTCACAGTCTGGCCACATAGAGGGGTTCCACATCCAATAAGCACCTGTTAGCGTTCTAAGGGGAAAAATCACACATCTAATTTCTTAACTACCTATTGCTGTTTTTCAGGTCCTGGAGCATCAGGACAATGGAATTATCCACAAAATGACCCCATTTTGGAAAGCAAACACCCCAAGGTATGTTTTAAGAGGCATGGGGAGTCTTCTGAAGACTTCATTTTTTGCCAAAAGTTTTTCGAATATGTTAAAAGAAAATGAAAATGTATTTTTTTCTACGCAAAGTTGTCAATATAGAAGATATTTCTAATACACTGCATAGGCATACTTAAAATTACACCCCAAAACACATTCTCTAACTCTTCCTGAGTATAACGATACCACACGTGCAAGACTTTTTCACAGCCTAGCCAAATGGAGGGGCCCCACATGCAATAAGCACAGTTAGGCATACTAAGGGCAAAAATTACACATCTAATTTATTGACTACGTATCACAATTTTGGAGGTCCTGGAGCAGCAAAGTCTTCTGAAGACTTTTTACACAGATTTTTAGAAAATGTGAAAAAAAAGTAGTTACCACATGTGTAAGACATTTTCAGTGTTTGGACTGATTACTGGTCATTGCAACCTGTTTATCACAAAAATTAGCAAACATTATATATCAATAAAGCATAGTGTAGCTTCACCTACAGCCTGTTCCTAAAAGCTTAACCTACTAGTACGTGGCTGTCCACATAGCACTATGTTCATTCACCAAGAAGGTGAACAAAAGATAAACCAAAGAGTACCTGTGGTTTCAGTGCAGAGGATGGGTGGCACCAGTGTCTTGCAGGAAGGTAGCCAGTGGGATGTGCAGATGGGTCAGTACCGGTGTCATGCATAGACGTGGTGAGCAAACAGGCAAAGTAGTGGTCCAGGAAGAAGACAGGAACATGGTCCATAAAAAGGCCACAGTCAATACAGACAGCAAGCAAAGACGTGGTAAAAGGATTGGTCCAGGCAGAAACATTAAGCTTAGGGCCTTGGTTAGGTAAGACTGGACAAAGGGGTAGAGGCTTCATCCCACCCAAATCTCTTTGAAGCCTCTGGTCTCCAGACCCTGATCCGGGAATTAAAAAACCCAAAGAAAACAAAAAGGTTTTCTCTGCTCGGAAACACTACTCTGGATCCCCTCACATATGTGAGACCCCTGTGTTGTCTTGAATCCCACTACTAAAGTGGGAGGGCAAAAGATCAGTCCAGGAGGCAGGCAGAGGCATGGTCGATTAACAGGCCGAGGTCAGTTCAGGCAGCAGGCAGAGGCATGGTCGATTAACAGGCCGAGGTCAGTTCAGGCAGCAGGCAGAGGCATGGTCGATTAACAGGCCGAGGTCAGCTCAGGCAGCAAGCAGAGGCATGGTCGAGTAACAGGCCGAGGTCAGTTCAGGCAGCAGGCAGAGGCATGGTCCATTAACACGCCGAGGTCAGTTCAGGCAGCAAGCAGAGGCATGGTCAATAAACAGGCCGAGGTCAGTTCAGATGGAAGGCAGGAAAATGAATTCAGGCAACAGGCAGAAACGTGGCAGGGAAATAGCAAACAGAGGACAAAGAGATATATCTTCACCGTACTTCACTAATAATGTAGTGCGGTATGGTAGATACGGAAGCACTCTTCTATACAGAGACCAGGCTTTGAGGGACACTGGGGACAGTAGTATCGGGTGTCAGATCGAATTCTATGTTTGGAGCATACCCGACATCTCTTTTGAGGATTGCGGTCTGTTTCGGTAGGGGGGACGATATTGGGGAACTGTCTTTCATGCAATCGGCTCACTGCATCAGACCGAATTTGTTCAGGTACGGGTCTTACTTGATAGATGAGGGATGTGATTATCTCTTCCTGATATTGTAAGAAGGTGACAGGTCTTTGTGTGGACTTCTGGAAAACGATGTAGGAATTGTACAGGGCCATATGGAAAAGGTAGAAGGATACTTTTTTATACCAGTAGATTGATCTTCTGTTGGGTATGTAGGGCTGTAACATTTGATCATTTAAATCCACTCCCCCCATGAACAGGTTGTATTCGTGTATGCATTGGGGTTTTCGGATGGGACCGCGACTTCCTTGAATTTCCAATGAGCTGCTGTTATGGATAGATGAAAGGACATACACATCCCGTTTGTCTCGCCACTTAAGGGCCAGGATCTCTTCATTTCTCAAGCTAGCTGACTCCCCCCTGTTTAGCTTGGTGGCAACCAATTGTTGTGGAAATCCCTTCCGATTGGGTGGAACTGTGCCACAGGCTACAGTGTCCTTGAGATAAAGGTGGCGGAAAAGGGGCAGGCTTGTGTAGAAATTGTCCACGTAAAGGTGGTACCTCTGATTGAAGAGGGGGTATACCAGGTCCCAGACAATTTTTCCACTAACCCCTATATAGGCTGGGCATTCAGGGGGCTCTAGCTGACTGTCCTTTCCCTCGTAGATACGGAACTTGTACACATACCCTGTGGCCCTTTCGCAGAGTTTGTTCATCTTCACCCCGTATCTGGCCCGTTTACTTGGAATGTACTGTTTTATGATCAGCCTCCCAGTGAAATGGACTAGGGATTCAGCGACACAGATGTTTTTTTCAGGACAATATATTTCTGAAAATTTTTGGTTGAAATAATTGATTAGTGGACAAATTTTATAAAGTTTGTCGTACTCGGGGTGATCTCTGGGGGGGAACAGGGAATTATCGTTGAAATGTAGAAAGTGCATAAATGTTTTATAGCGGGTCCTGGACATAGTGGCAGAATAGAGCGGCATGTGTTGAATGGGATTTGTCGACCAATAAGCATGCAGTTCATTTTATTTTGTTAGTCCCATATTAAATGTAAGGCCAAGAAACACTTTAAATTCTTCAACTGTGAGGCATTTCCACTCAAATGTTCGAGCATAACAGGAGTTGGGATTTTGAGTGATAAATTGCTGGGTGAAAATATTGCATTGGTGCACAACTGAATTCAAAAACTCTTCAGTGAAAAATAAATGGAAATAATCAATGGCTGTAAAATTTTGGGTTTCTGCCTGAATGCCTGGTTGGGCTATGAATGGGGGAATTATAGGTGCTCCTGATCCTGAAGGTAGCCACACAGGGTTTAAAAGAGCATCTGGGACAGCAGTATGGGCCCTAATCCTTGGTGGCTGATGTGACACCTGAATACTAGAACTTGCACTTACAGTGCTGGTAGTAGCCATATCAGAAGAACGTATTGAGCTGCTGGTGGTTGCTTGCTGCTCCTTGGAGTTCCTCATTCTTTTTGTTGGAACACCTTCTTCTGATTCAGAGAGTGAACTGCTGCTGTGTACTGGTTCATATACAGAATCAGAGTTTGACAGTGAGAGTTCTCCGTCACTCTCATCTGTCATACTCAGAATTTGAAATGCCTCCTGGCTTGTATATGATCTTTTGGCCATATTTTTGACACTGATCAGGACCCACTGGTATGGCAGTGATCAGGGGGGTGTTGCAGTGAGGGACAGATATCTGGCTGCAGTTGGTTCACACTAGTCACTGTTGGGCAAAAATCAGAGATACAGTGAGGTGGATGGCAATGTTTTGTGAGTGTGTGTAAACTCTGTGCAAAGGCTGAAAATTACTCACAGTTAGCTGTACTGGATCTCTCTCCTCACAGACGATGGCAGTGAACAGGATCCACTGTTGTGGCAGAGATCAGGGACACTTTATGAACAGGCACACTGTAAGGTGATCAGGGACACTGATTGGGCCACTGTATGGTGATCAGGGACACTGCTGGGCCACTGCGGTGATCAGGGACACTGCTGGGCCACTTGTGTGGCGATCAGGGACACTGTGGCAGTCAGGGACACTGTGGCAATCAGGGACACTGCTGGACCACTTGTGCGGCGACCATGGACACTGCTGGGCCACTGCGATGATCAGGACACTGCTGGGCCACTTGTGTGGCGATCAGAAACACTGCTGGGCAACTGCAGTGATCAGGGACACTGCGGTGATCAGGGGCACTGCTGGACCACTTGTCCGGCGATCAGGGACACTGCTGGGCCACTTGTGTGGTGATCTGGGCCACTGCGGCAATCAGGGACACTGCGGTGATCAGGGACACTGCTGGACCACTTGTGCAGCAATCGGGGACACTGCGGTGATCAGGGACACTGCTGGGACACTGCGGCGATCAGGGACACTGCTGGACCACTTCTGCGGCGATCAGGGCCACTGCTGGGCCACTGCGATGATCAGGACACTGCTGGGCCACTTGTGTGGCAATCAGAAACACTGCTGGACTACTGCGGTGATCAGGGACACTTCGGTGATCAGGAGCACTGCTGGACCACTTGTCCGGCGATCAGGGACACTGCTGGGCCACTTGTGTGGTGATCAGGAACACTGCTGGGCCAATGCGGGGATCAGGGACACTGCTGGGCCAATTGTGTGGTGATCAGGAACACTGCTGGGCCAATGCGGTGATCAGGGACACTGCTGGGCCACTTGTGTGGTGGTCAGGGACACTGCTGGGCCACTGCGGCAATCAGGGCCACTGCGGCGATCAGGGACACTGCTGGACCACTTGTGCGGCAATCAGGGACACTGCGGTGATCAGGGACACTGCTGGGCCACTGCGGTGATCAGGGACACTGCTGGACCACTTGTGCGGCAATCAGGGACAATGCTGGGCCACTTGTGTGGCAATCAGGGACACTGCTGGTCCACTTGTGTGGCAATCAGGGACACTGCTGGGCCACTGCGGCAATCAGGGACACTGCTGGGCCACTGCGGCGATCAGGGACACTGCTGGACCACTTGTGCGGCAATCAGGGACACTGTGGCAATCAGGAACACTGCTGGACCACTTGTGCGGCAATCAGGGACACTGCGGTGATCAGGGACACTGCTGGGCCACTTGTGCGGCAATCAGGGACACTGCTGGGCCACTTGTGCGGCAATCAGGGACACTGCTGGGCCACTTGTGTGGCAATCAGGGACACTGCTGGGCCACTGCGGCAATCAGGGACACTGCTGGGCCACTGCGGCAATCAGGGACACTGCTGGACCACTTGTGCGGCAATCAGGGACACTGCGGCGATCAGGGACACTGCTGGACCACTTGTGCAGCAATCAGGGACACTGCGGTGATCAGGGACACTGCTGGGACACTGCGGTGATCAGGGACACTGGTGGACCACTTGTGCGGCAATCAGGGACGCTGCTGGGCCACTTGTGTGGCGATCAGGGACGCTGCTGGGCCACTGCGGCAATCAGGGACACTGCTGGGCCACTGCGGCAATCAGGGACACTGCTGGGCCACTGCGGCGATCAGGGACACTGCTGGACCACTTGTGCGGCAATCAGGGACACTGTGGCAATCAGGAACACTGCTGGACCACTTGTGCGGCAATCAGGGACACTGCGGTGATCAGGGACACTGCTGGGCCACTGCGGCATAAGGGACACTGCTGGGCCACTTGTGTGGCAATCAGGGACACTGCTTGGCCACTGCGGCGATACTGCTGGGCCACTTGTGTGACGATCAGGGACACTGCTTGGCCACTGCGGCGATCAGGGACACTGCTTGGCCACTTGTGTGGCGATCAGGAACACTGTGACGATCAGGGACACTGTGGCGATCAGGAACACTGCTGGGCCACTATGTGGCGATCAGGGACACTGACAATCAGGGACACTGCTGGGCCACTTGTTGGGCGATCAGGGCCACTTGTTGGCAATCAGGACCACTTGTGGGCAATCAAGGCCACTTGTGGGCGATCAGGGCCACTTGGGGCAATCAGGGACACTTGTGGGTGATCAGGGACACTTGTGGGGGCAATCAGGGCCACTTATTGGGGCGATCAGGGCCACTTATTGGGGCGATCAGGGACACTTTAGGGGCGATCAGGGACACTTTAGGGGCGATCAGGGACACTTTAGGGGCGATCAGGGACACTTTAGGGGCGATCAGGTGTCACTGAGCTGGAGGGCAGTTAGCTACTACCTATTGTTCGCTGTTTCTCCTCTCACAGACAACTCCGTGTGAGGAGAAGGAGGCGGAAGCCGCACCATGCGGCTTTTATTCACACTTAAGCTGTGTCCTTATTGGACACAGCTGATCACATGGTATGGGACCGATTTAATTGGTCCCATACCATGTCACGTAATCCACCGTGTCCGTCGGACTCGGCGATCATCGGGCTCACGGGTGCGCGCTCTAGGAGTCGCGCACGAGCCTCAGATACAAGGTGCCGTTTAGAAACGGCAACCCGCTCCTGGAGGTGTCCCGTCCTGCCGTTTATAAACAGCGGCCGGACGGGAAGTGGTTAAAATACCACTTTGGACTTTCTGACCATTGGTGTAATCCTCCTACTCCTTCTTGCATAGTCTGAGAACTAAGGGGGGGGGGGGGGGGGTATTGTAAAAAAGGTTAGCTGCCTGGCTGTCTTGTTCAGCCTCTTAATCCAGTGTATTCTGAAGGGCCAAGAACAGCCAGAGAAGTCATATTCCTTATCTGCTTACTGCCAGGTAAGTAGTATCTTCAGCCCAAGGCCTCTTTCACATAGGCAGCCAGGAGAGGGGGCTGTGGCAAAAACGGGCAATTAAGCCGTGGTTTTCATGGCCATCTAAAATCTATCATACAGCCATAGGGAGATTGTAGAAATGTGGTCGCTGCGAGACTTTGCATCACAGCCGCAGCAAACTTAACTCGGCTTGTGGAGCTGACAGGTGGCACCTCCAGTCAAACTCACCCGTTCGAGTCAATGAAGCCGCACCAATAGGGGATGTATAAAAAAATGAAATGTGGGTGAATATACAAATTCCAATATACAGTATTTGCCGGCGTATAAGACGACCCCCTACTTTTCCTGCTAAAATGTAGTGTTTGGGCTATACTCGCCGTATAAGACTACCCCTCTTCCAATGCACACCAGTGGGAGGAATAGTGCCCCATCATCGGTGTCAGTGGGGGGACTAGTGCCCCATCATCGGTGTCAGTGGGAGGACTAGTGCCCCATCATCGGTGTAAGTGGGAGGACTAGTGCCCCATCATTGGTATTAGTGGCAGAAATAGTGCTCCATCATTAGTATCAGTGGGAGGAATAGTGCCCCATCATTGGTATTAGTGGCAGAAAAAGTACCCCATCATTGGTGTCAGTGGGAGGAATAGTGCCCCATCATCGGTGTCAGTGGGAGGACTAGTGCCCCATCATTGGTATTAGTGGCAGAAATAGTGCCCCATCATTAGTATCAGTGGGGGGAATAGTGTCCCAACATTGGTGTCAGTGGGAGGAATAGTGCCCCATCATTGGTGTCAGTGGGAGGAATGGTGTCCCAACATTGGTGTCAGTGGGAGGAATGGTGTCCCATCATTGGTGTCAGTGGGGGGGGGAATAGTGCCCCATCGTTGGTGTCAGTGGGGGGAGGAATAGTGCCCCATTGTTGGTGTCAGTGGGAGGACTAGTGCCCCAACATTGGTGTCAGTGGGAGGAATAGTGCTCCATCATTGGTATCAGTGACACCAATGATGGGGCACTATTCCTCCCACTGACACCAATTACACTTGCTGACCCTGTTCTAGTATGGTGATGCTGCAGCCAGCATATGTGGTTGCAGCAGCATCTCTACACTGAACACTTACCTGCTGCTCCTGAGGAGGCGGAGCCGAGCAGCCGCGCGAACATCCAGTGGCTGAACTGAAGGAGCAACCGCGCTTCCTGGACCGGATCGTCGTGGGACCGGAGCCAGGTAAGAAACAGCCCCTGCCCACCCCTGTACTTAGTGTCCCTTCCGTTGGAAGGGGGGGGGGTGCGGCGGCGGCACCGCGCCACCCGCCTAAAAAGTGTCAGTATGCCGTATACCAGCGTATAAGACGACCCCCAACTTTTGAGAAGATTTTCAAGGGGTAAAAAGTCGTCTTATACAGCGGAAAATACGGTATCTCTATAAAAGGAGATTCCAAAATGACCATAAATAAAATGGCTGGTGAACACCCGGCTGACCATCAAACCCATACAAAACAAGTAATATTCATTTTAGTGTATATTTTTTCCTGAAAATTTGTGTTAAATGAAAAGCTGCACAAATATCATGTGACATAAAAAAATTGTCACATCCACCACTTTATTCTCCAGGTCCTCTGCTTTCAGAAAGTATATAATGAATGAGAGTTTTCTAGCAAAAAATACTGATATTTACACATATGTGAAAAATTAAAAAAATTGCCCAGAGCAGCAAGTAATTAAAGGAAGGGATTGCTTTCCCCCACCGAGCCGAGATCTGACAACTACAGCTGGGGTGCCGATATGCAAGAGATAAAAAATCAAAATCATATAACATGTTCCCAGAGCTGCAACATCGCCAGCCCCCCCCCACCTAATATCTGCAAAATTTGAAAGCAGCACAGCTGTGTGGGGCTCCACCCAAATGGCCGGGTTATTCATTCACAGACTTCCATGAATGAACTGCAAGTCCTGGCAGCCTTAGCGGCTGTTGGTTTGTAGTTTTCAATGAACTACACCCCTTTCATCCAGTACATCCCGTAAATCCCGTACACCCCTTACATCCCTTACAACCCGTACACCCCATACATCCCGTACACCCCATACATCCCGTACACCCCGTACATCCCGTACACCCCTTACATCCCGTACACCCCTTACATCCAGTACATCCCGTACACCCCATGCATCCCATACAGCAAGCAGATATTCTGACAGGTCTGCAGACCTGCATGGCATCAGCCATCTACTGATCCCTGGTGCAATGCTTTCCAGGCTCCTTTGGACATAAATAATGCACATTTTTTACCTGCAAAATATCTGCCTCTGCCTCCCTCAAGTATCCTTCATTCGCAAGTTTGATATTTGGAAGATATGTGTAATAAAGGACCCCTTTGATGGAAGTAAAGGGCCCCATTATTGGTGGCAAGAGCCCTGGCCAGAGTTCAGGGAGGCCCTTCAAGGTTTCTTGCACCGGGGCCCTAAATGTTCTAGTCATGCCTCTGACTAGAGGATTTTTTTTTAAGTGTAGGACTATCCTAAACAACACTAAACCCAAGTCCTACATTTAGAAAAATATAGATAAAAAAAATTGATATAGAATCAATGTATCCTAAAGCCTATATCATCGCACATCATGAATATAGTATTTAGAATAGTTGATTATATTGGAGCTGCTACTATACACTAATGAGTAGTTTCATATTCTCCTCTGATAAGGTGTCTAAATGAGGCAATCAGCGTAGTTTGGGTCATCCTGTGTTCAATTGTCAGAAGGTGTTGCTATGTAAATCTATGCCAACCAATGGGAGACTGTGTGGCTCTATAAAAGCTAGCTTAATCCACTGCTAATCACACCCTCGGGCGAAGTCGTGTGACGAAACGCGTTAGGAGGTGATCCAGCAGTGAAGTCATCACGTACGCCATTATCACGTGTCTGATCCACATGACTGCAATCGCGTCATCTGTTGCAGGCAGGTGAGACGTCACTGTGTGTGTTGGAAGCCGTGTACTAAGCGCTGCAGGCTGGGACCGATTTTTAAATTAAAAAGCTTTATATTTGCCTAATGTGAGTGCAGTTTTAATTGGGAATTTGTTGGAATAAAATTTCTGAAACGTTTTTACACTGTAGAGATTTTTATTTATTTATTTATTTATTTATCGAGTTTATATAGCGCCAAAGGGTTTGCTCAGAGCTGTACAATAGAGTGGGGGACAATATATGAAACAGTACAGTAACATCAAACAGCACATAAGGGGTAAGAGGGCCCTACTCTTTCGAGCTTACAATCTAGGAGGGAGGGGGTAGAGGTACAGGAGGAAATGGCTGTGGGGGATGGAGGGAAGGACAGCGGCTGTTAGGTGAGGGTGGGGTAGGCTTCCCTGAAGAGGTGGGTTTTCAGGGAGCGCCTGAAGGTGAGGAGGGAAGGTGACAGTCTGATGGATTGGGGTAGTGAGTTCCAGAGGATGGGGGAGGACCTGGAGAAGTCTTGCAGTCGTGCGTGGGAGGAGGAGACCAGGGAGCAAGATAGAAGGAGGTCCTGTGAAGAGCGAAGGGTACGGGTAGGGTGGTACCTGGGAATCAGGTCGGTGAGGTAGTTAGGGGCAGTGTTGTGAATGGCCTTGTAGGTCAGAGTGAGCAGTTTGAATTTAATGCGTTGGGCAATGGGGAGCCAGTGGAGGGAGAGGCAGAGGGGGGAGGCAGAGGTGGAGCGGCTGGTGAGGTGGATGAGTCTGGCAGCTGAGTTCAGGATGGTCTGAAGCGGGGAGAGTTTGCACTGGGGTAGGTCGGTGAGGAGGGAGTTGCAGTAGTCAAGGCGTGAGATAATCAGGGAGTGTACGAGTAGTTTAGTGGTGTCTGGGGTAAGGAAGGAGCGTATCTTGGCGATGTTCCGGAGGTGGAGCCTGCATGTATTTGTAAGTGATTTGACATGAGGTTGAAAGGAAAGGTTTGAGTCCAGAATGACGCCAAGGACCTTGGCTTGCTGGGCAGGATTGATGGTGGTGTTGTTGGTAGTGATGGAAAGGATGGGGGGGTGGGGCGCGGGAAGGGGGAAAGAAGAGAAGCTCGGTTTTGGAGAGGTTGAGCTTGAGGAAATGGAGCGACATCCAGTAAGAGATGTCGTTTAGGAGGTGAGTGATGCAGGCGGAGAATGTGGGGGTGAGGTGAGGGGTGGATAGGTAGATTTAAGTATCATCAGCGTAGAGGTGGTAGTTGAAGCCGTGGGAGTGTATGAGTTTGCCAAGGGAGGAGGTGTAGATGGAGAAGAGAAGGGGTCCAAGGACAAAGCCCTGGGGGACCCCAACAGAGAGGGGGAGGGAAGAGGAGGTGGCACCGTTGTAGGAAACGCTGAAGGAGCGTTGGGATAGATAGGATGAGAACCAGGAGAGAGCGGTGTCTCTGATGCCAAGGGAGAGTAGTTTATTAAGGAAGAGGGTGTGGTCGACTGTGTCAAAGGCCGCGGAGAGGTCTAGGAGAAGGAGGGCAGAGTAGTCGCCTTTGGCTTTGGCGGTTAGTAGATCGTTGGTGATTTTGAGGAGGGCAGTTTCGGTGGAGTGTAGGGGACGGAAGCCGGACTGTAGTGGGTCAAGGAGGTTGCTGTCAGTTAGGTGGGCGCTTAGACGATCGTAGACCAAGCGCTCAAGGAGCTTGGACGTGAGTGGCAGCAGGGAAATTGGTCTGAGGTTGTTGAGGTCAGTGGGGTCCAGGGAGGGCTTTTTGAGTATGGGGGTGATGTGCGCATGTTTTAGGGGGGAGGGGAAGACGCCAGTAGAGAGGGAGAGATTGAAGACGTGGGTAAGGGAGCGGATGAGGGAAGAGGGGGGTGACCGGAGGAGTTGAGAGGGGATAGGGTCCAGGGGGCAGGTAGTGAGGCGGGCTTCTGAGAAGACTCTGGTGACTTCCTCAGTGGTAGTAGGGCTGAAGGAGTGCAGTAATGGGGGGGTTACGGTAGGCAGGGCCTTGGGTGTGGTGGGGGGCAGTGCCATTGCGAGGTCAGAGGAGGGGAGAGATGAGGGGGTGATGGAAGGGGGGAGGCTAGATGGGGAGGTAGATTGCAAGTTGACTATGTCCTTGCGGATTGCGTCAATCTTGTTGTGGAGATGAGTGGCAATCTCGTGGGCGGTAAGTGAGGTACTGAGTGGAGGAGGGGGGGGAGAGAGCAGGGAGTTGAAGGTGGAGAAGAGTCGGCGAGGGCAGGTGGAGAGGGTGTTGATCAGGTCAACAAAGTAGGCCTGCTTGGCGGCGTGGAGGGAGGAGGTGTAGGTGAGGAAGGCAGATTTGTAGAGGGAGAATGCATGAGGGGACCTGGTTTTGCGCCATAGTCTCTCCAGCGCACGACTGCGACGTTTGAGGCATTTGCCATGGTTGGAGCGGTGTGGGTTTGATGTTGCGTGTGGTTAGGGGTGCCAGAGAGTCTAGGGTAGCTGATAGTGAGTCGTTGTACGCGGTGTTGGGGTGTTGTCGTTGATGGGGATGTTGAAGTCCCCGAGGATGATGGTCGGTAGCTCAGAGGAGAGGAAGAAGGGAAGCCAGGCGGCGAAGTCATCCAGGAAGCGGGCTATGGATCCGGGGGGCCTGTAGATCACTGCGATCCTTAGGAGGGTGGGTGAGAAGAGCCGGATGCAGTGAGCCTCGAAGGAGGAGAAGGTTAGGGAGGGGGGGTTTAGGGAGGACCTGGAAGGTGCTCAGCGGTGGAAACGAGG
This sequence comes from Staurois parvus, assembly GCF_062004578.1. Taxonomy (NCBI): domain Eukaryota; kingdom Metazoa; phylum Chordata; class Amphibia; order Anura; family Ranidae; genus Staurois; species Staurois parvus. Next base: position 87,266 of record NW_028318041.1, on the reverse strand, counting down.
AGGAGAAGTGCAGGTGGCATGCTGGGGTGAGTGCAGTGCTGTTCGGGTCAGGGGAGGTGAAGGGATACGGGTCAGGGCGAGGTGATGTGGAGAGTCTGTATCACCGTGGAGGAGTCCACTAGAGTCCTTCTGTAGGGGGAGAGTGGGAGTAAAGTCCAGCAGCTGGTTGGCTGCAATCTGTGGGTGCAGTATGCTGGCGTCCGAGGGGTCTTCAGTGGGTCCGGTGGATCGGCGAGTGGAGGGGACGTAGGGTGTGATGTCTGGGGGCGTTGGTAGGCACGGCGTCTGGTGATGCTGGCGGCTCGGTGACTGGAGATTCGCTGGGTGGTCCGGGAGATTCGCTGGGCGACGTCTCGATTCGCTGGGCGACGTCTCGATTCGCTGGGTGGTCCGGGTGTTGGGTGTCCAGAGGTGGTAGCTGGGTGCCCGGTAGCTGGGTGCTGGGTGTCCAGGGGTGGTAGCTGGGAGCCTGGTAGCTGGGTGCTGGTTGTCCAGGGGTGGTAGCTGGGAGCCTGGTAGCTGGGTGCTGGGTGTCCAGGGGTGGTAGCTGGGTGCCCGGTAGCTGGGTGCTGGGTGTCCAGGGGTGTTAGCTGGGTGCCCGGTAGCTTGGTGCAGGGTGTCCAGGGGTGGGCCCAGAACCGATGTAAGGGCTGGGCAGCGGAGCAGCGATCAGTGGGCCTGAGCTGGTTCCTGGTGGTCAGAGATGGACACAGGGCTAGTGAGGAGGGCCCTGCGGAGGCTGGCAAGTCTGTGGGGATCGGTGGTGGCAGCTTACCCGTTCTGGTGGTGCTGCCGTGCAGGTATCCTGGGGTGGTCCTGGGCTGCTGTCAGCTTGGTGGTCCTTGCTAGGCAGATCTTTGGTGGGGTGGTTGCTGTCACCTTGCGTCAGGCTGCTGTGGCCCTGGAGACGGTGGAGAGGGTCAGGGGAGGACCACTCCGCTGTGTGTCAGAGGGCAGGAGCCGAGGGACGGAACGGCGGCGCCGCAATTTGGCCGCGGTGCCGCAAGTCGGCCTGCGAATAAATCGAGGCCGCGGCTTCGCCGGTTTTAGTAGGCCGCGATTTCGGAGGGGGCCAAAACTGCTCAGGACCCCTCCCAGATGCTTCACTAGGGGCCGCAGGTGTGTCGGGGCCCTCGTAGTGTCCGTTGCCGCCCGGATGGCAGTGGATTAGGCAGTGGGGCGACGGAGCTCTCTGATGGCATGTTGCTCCGTCGCCATCTTGGAACAGGTATGTTCTATTTATTATATCTATTTTTATCTATAATCTATGTTTTCTATTTCTTCACATGTGGCTCATGCTCAATATGATGGAGATTACTGAGAACATCTGATGAATGATTACTAACGATATGCTGCTGATTTATCTCCCATCCATTGATATATAAGATATGCTGGTTTATCACCAGTATCTGGTGAGTTTGCACTTTGATGGGGTGTTGAGCACTGGATCATTCACATTGGTGGAGGATTGATTATGTGTGAAAGAAAGATTCCATATCTTCATTGAAGGAAGATCATATGATATGTACAGTATATGGACTTTATTTGATGGACTTTGTTATTATTATTATACAGGATTTATAGAGCGCCAAGAGTTTGCTCAGCGCTTTAGGATCAGTTATTTGATTTTCACTATATCATTTTTTTATATAATTTTTGTGTCACAAATTTTCATTTTATTTTGTGGTTCTGGGTTTTCTAGACATTTATTTATTTCATTTATTTATTTATTTTAGTTGTAATTTAAGAGCGCTGTTATTGTGGTCTCTTTGCCACATATATATACATAAGTCCTACATTTGTTTTTAAATTGGGGTATTTCTAATTCCTTCCCGCCCGGCCTATTGTACACTGACAGCCGAAGGGGAACCCTATTGTGCAATGACAGCCGAAGGGGATCCCTATTGTAGAATGATGGCCGTGAGGGAACCCTATTGTAGAATGATGGCCGTGCGGGAACCCTATTGTACAATGACGGCCATGCGGGAACCCTATTGTACAATGACGGCCATGCGGGAACCCTATTGTACAATGACGGCCATGCGGGAACCCTATTGTACAATGACGGCCATGCGGGAACACTATTGTACAATGATGGCCGAGCGGGATCATTATTGTACAGTGACGGCCGTGCGAGAACCCTATTGTAGAATGACGGCCGTGCGAGAACCCTATTGTAGAATGACGGCCGTGCAGGAACCCTATTGTAGAATGACGGCCGAGCGGGAACCCTATTGTAGAATGATGGCCGTGAGAGAACCCTATTGTAGAATGACAGCCGAGAGGGAACCCTGTTGTAGAATGACGGCCGAGAGGGAACCCTGTTGTAGAATGACGGCCGTGCGTGAACCCTATTGTAGAATTACGGCCGAGCGGGAACCCTATTGTAGAATTACGGCCGAGCGGGAACCCTATTGTAGAATGACGGCCGTGAGAGAACCCTATTGTAGAATGACAGCCGTACAGGAACCCTATTGTAGAATGACGGCCGTGAGAGAACCCTATTGTAGAATGACAGCCGAGAGGGAACCCTGTTGTAGAATGACAGCCGAGAGGGAACCCTGTTGTAGAATGACGGCCGAGAGGGAACCCTATTGTAGTATGACGGCCGAGCGGGAACCCTGTTGTTCAATAACGGCCGAGCGGGCACCCTGTTGTTCAATTACGGCCGAGCAGGAACCCTGTTGTACAATGACGTCCGTGCGGGAACCCTGTTGTACAATGACGGCCATGCGGGAAACCTGTTGTACAATGATGGTAAAGCGGGATCCCTATTGTACAATGACGGCTGAGCGGGAACCCTATTGTACAAGGACGGCCATACGGGATCCCTATTGTACAATTACGGCCGAGTGGGAACCCTGTTGTAAAATGACAACCATTGCTGTGGTATTCAGACAGGGTAGTGGTAGTCAAGCAAAGTAAAGTACCCAAGAAAGCCTGGGATCGGTTCTGTTACACCTATTGTAGAATGACGGTCGTGCTGGAACCCTATCGTAGAATGAGGGCCGTGCGGGAACCCTATTGTACAATGACGGCCATACGGGATCCCTATTGTACAATGACAGCACAGTAGGATCCCTATTGTAGAATGATGGCCGTGCAGGAACCCTATTGTACAATGACGGCCGAGCAGAAACCCTATTGTAGAATGACAGCCGAGTGGGAACCCTATTGTAGAATGACTGCCGAGTGGGAACCCTATTGTAGAATGACGGCCGAGCGGGAACCCTGTTGTACAGTGACGGCCCTGTGGGAACACTATTATACAGTGAGGGCAGAGTGGGATCCCTATTGTACAATGACGGGTTCCCGCACGGCCGTCATTGTACAATAGGGTTCCCGAACGGCCGTCATTGTACAATAGGGATCCCGCTCGGCCGTCACTGTACAATAGGGTTCCCGCACGGCCGTCATTGTACAAAAGGGTTCCCGCATGGCTGTCATTGTACAATAGGGTTCCCGCACGGCTGTCATTGTACAATAGGGTTCCCGCACGGCCGACGCTATACAATAGGGATCCCACTTTGCCGTCATTGTAAAATAGGGATCCTGCTCGGCCGTCATTCTACTATAGGGATCCCGCTTGGCCGTCATTCTACAATAGGGATCCCGCGCGGCCGTCATTCTACAATAGGGATCACGCTCGGCCGTCATTTTACAATAGGGATCCCGCTCGTCCGTCATTCTACAATAGGGATCCCGCTTTTCTGTCATTCTACAATAGGACTTCCGCTTTGCCGTCATTCTACAACAGAGATCCCGCTTTGCCGTCATTCTACAATAGGGTTCCCGCACGACCGTCATTGTACAACAGGGTTCCCGCACGACCGTCATTGTACAATAGGTATAATGGAACCAACCCAGGCTGCGCTTGGGTACTTCTGTTAGACTACCACTACCCTATCCGAACACCGACAACAGACAACACAGCAATGGCTGTCATTGTACAATAGGGATCCCGCTTGGCCGTCACTGTACAACAGGGATCCCGCTCTGCCGTCATTGTACAATAGGGATCCCGCTTGGCCGTCACTGTACAAAAGGGATCCCGCTCTGCCGTCATTGTACAACAGGGATCCCGCTCTGCCGTCATTGTACTACAAGGATCCCGCTCGACCGTCATTGTACAATAGGGATCCCGCACGACCGTCACTGTACAATAGGGTTCCCGCATGGCCGTCATTCTTCAATGGGGTTCCTGCTCGACTGTCATTCTACAACAAGGTTCCCGCTCGGCCATCATTCTACAATACGGTTCCCGCACGGCAGTCATTGTACAATAGGTGTAACGGAACAAACCCCAGGCTTTGCTTGGGTACTTTGCTTTGCTTGACTACCACTACCCTGTCTGAACACCACAGCAATGGCTGTCATTGTACAATAGGGTTCCCGCTCAGCAGTTATTGTACAATAGGGATCCCACTTTGCCTTCATTGTACAATAGGGATCTCGCTCGGCCGTCATTGTACAACAGGGTTCCCGCTCAGCAGTTATTGTACAATAGGGATCCCACTTTGCCTTCATTGCACAATAGGGATCCTGCACGACCGTCATTGTACAACAGGGTTCCCGCACGGCCCTCGTACAATAGGGATCCCGCATGTACGTCACTGTACAATATGGTTTCCGTATAGCCGTCATTGTACAATAGGGATCCCGCTGGGCCGTCATTGTACAATAGGGAACTCGCTCGGCTGTTGTTGCACAATAGGGATCCCGCCCGGCCGTCATTGTAGAATAGGGATCCCGCTCGACCGTCATTGTACAATAGGAATCCTGCACGACCGTCATTGTACAATAGAGTTCCCGCACGGACGTCATTGTACAATATGGTTCCCGCACGACCGTCGTACAATAGGGATCCCGCTCGGCCATCACTGTACAACAGTTTTCCCGCACGGCCGTCATTGTACAACAGGGTTCCCGCACGGCCCTCATTGTACAACAGGGATCCTGCTCGGACGTATTGTACAATATGGTTCCCGCTCGGCCGTCCTTGTACAATAGGGTTCCCGCACAGCCGTCATTGTACAACAGGGTTCCCGTATAGCCCTCATTGTTCAATAGGGATCCCGTATAGCCGTCATTGTACAATAGGGATCCCGCACGGCCGTCATTGTACAATAGGGATCCCGTATAGCCGTCATTGTACAATAGGGATCCCGCTCGGCCGTCATTGTATAACAGAGTTCCCGCTTGGCAGTCACTGTACAATAGGGATCCCGCTCGGCCGTCACTGTACAATAGGGTTCCCGCACGGCCGTCATTGTACAATAGGGTTCCCGCACGGCCGTCGCTATACAATAGGGTTCCCGAACGGCCGACACTGTACACTAGGGTTCCCGTACGGCCATCATTGTACAATAGGGATCCCACTTTGCCGTCATTGTACAATAAGGATCCTGCTCGGCCGTCATTCTACAATAGGGATCCCGCGCGGCTGTCATTCTACAATAGGGATTCCGCTCGGCCGTCATTTTACAATAGGGTTCTCGCACGGCCGTCACTGTACAACAGGGTTCCCGTATGGCCGTCATTGTACAACAGGGTTCCCTTACGGCCGTCATTGTACAACAGGGTTCCCGCACGACCGTCATTGTACAATAGGTATAATGGAACCAATCCAGGCTGCGCTTGGGTACTTCTGTTAGACTACCACTTCCCTATCCGAACACCGACAACAGACAACACAGCAATGGCTGTCATTGTACAATAGGGATCCCGCTTGGCCGTCACTGTACAACAAGGTTCCCGCTCAGCTGTCACTGTACAACAGGGATCCCACTCTGTCGTCATTGTACTACAAGGATCCCGCTCGGCCGTCATTGTACAATAGGGATCCCGCACGACCGTTACTGTACAATGGGGTTCCTGCTCGACCGTCATTCTACAACAAGGTTCCTGCTCGGCCATCATTCTACAATAGGGTTCCCGCTTGGCTGTCATTGTACAATAGGTGTAACGGAACAAACCCCAGGCTTTGCTTGGGTACTTTGCTTTGCTTGACTACCACTACCCTGTCTGAACACCGCAGCAATGGCTGTCATTGTACAATAGGGTTCCCGCTCAGCAGTTATTGTACAATAGGGATCCTGCACGACCGTCATTGTACAATAGGGATCCCGCTCGGCCATCACTGTACAACAGTTTCCCCGCACGGCCGTCATTGTACAACAGGGTTCCCGCACGGTCCTCATTGTACAATAGGGATCCCGTATAGCCGTCATTGTACAATAGGGTTCCCGCTCGGCTGTCATTTTACAATAGGGATCTCGCTCGGCCGTTGTTGCACAATAGGGATCCCGCTCGGCCGTCATTGTAGAATAGGGATCTCGCTCGGCCGTCATTGTACAATAGGGATCCCGCTCGGCCGTCATTCTACAATAGGGATCCCACTCGGCCGTCATTGTATAACAGAGTTCCCGCTTGGCAGTCATTGTACAATAGGTGTAATGGAACCAACCCCAGGCTGCGCTGGGGTACTTCCGTTAGACTACCGCTTCCCTATCCGAACACCGACAACAGACAACACAGCAATGGCTGTCATTGTACAATGATTGCCCCGTTGTAGAATGATGGCTGAGTGAGAATCCTATTATCCTGGGAGGACGTCATATGACACCCTCCTGGCTTTGTTTTGCTCCTGGGGGATCCTGCCTCCAGTAGTGATTCTTCCTTCTTCCCTCCTGTCTGTCCCTCTGGTTTGCACCAATCCTGCGACCCGCACAGGATGGCAATCCTCGGTCCTGGCATGGAGGATTCTTACTAATACTAAAGATAATCCTATCACAAGATGATTGTTTTTAGTCTCGGAGGATTCTTATTATTACTAAAGTCCTGTGTGGGATCTATTATTAGAGGATTCTTCTGTCTGAATAGAACTAACATTGGGAGCGAACACTAAGCTCCTCCCTCCTCCTATAATCTCCTCCTCTTACGCCGTACAACATCCATATAAACACTTACTGCATTTCCAAGCCGTTTTTCCAAATTCTGCGAATCCCTGAAAACAATGGAGAAACCATTGGCCGACTCTACGAATCCTCAGACAGATATTCTCTCTGGCCTCCTCGCACGCTGCCATGATTTCATCCAACTTGTTGGTAAAACGATAAAATCTCTTCCAGGCTTTCCAGGCGTTCATGATGACGTCCTCTTCAGTCCAAAGATTGAAACTCCAATCTCAGAGAAATCTGAAAGCACGTCCTCTCCTGTGCACCGCTCAAATGAAATGACTGACTGCTGTGCTGACTCTGCTCACTGTGACATCACTTCCTCTGTCATGACCATATATGGGCATACAAGCCCCGCCCACTTTTTAAAAAAACCTGTTCAAATCCACCCTGGTCATATGACCATATATGGACATACAAGCTCCGCCCACTCCCCCCAGACACCAATACGGTGCCTCTAACACCAGGATTGTCGGGATGATGATAAAATATATAAAACCCAAAACTGAAATGATTCTCAGTCACTCCACCCTGACAACATTTACAAACATTGATAACGTCCCATACATGTGTCACATACAAAAATATAAATCCAGAAAATAGATCTGTGATATGATGCCGGGTGACAGGTCCTCTTTATACAGACATTGGGATCTATTACCTTCTATGCCCCTCCCCCCAGCACAGAATAGATGAGAACCTGAACTAAAGCTGGGGGAGGGACATGTACTGAGCTTCTATTCTGCTCAGCCAATCACAGTGTGGTGAATTTATCAACACAGGAGAGGCTGTGCATGGCGACCAATCAGCTTCTCTATTCACCTGATTTAGTTAAGCTTTGAGCACGGAAGAATGAAGCTGATTGGTGGACAGTTACAGATGTTTCTGCCTTCATAATTTCATTTCGCACAATCTGGGCACCGCCTAGAAGGCGGGTCTGCCGGGGAGCATGACCGCAACCAATCAGAGACAGGAGGAGGGGCCCAGAGGTAAACATAGTCCGGCTCCTCCCCCCAACGACTTCTCAGTAGTCCGGACAACCAGCCGAGGCATACAGAGGGCGGGAGGAGATGGAACGGAGGAAGGCCGGAGCCCAGCGGGAGGAGAGAGCCACCCCCGGCCGGCCAATCCCTTCATAGACTTCCGGGTGAGTCCTCCTCCCCCTCCCTGTATACATATTATCACTGAGCCCGGAAACTGCTGTGTATCCACCCCTCTCCTCTGTATATACACCCCTCCCCCCATTCTCAGTATATACACCTCTCCCCCCCCCTCTGTATATATACACCACACCCCTCCCCCCTCCTCTGTATTTACACCACACCCCTACCCCCTCCTCTGTATATACACCACACCCCTCCCCCCTCCTCTGTATATACACCGCACCCCTCCTCTGTATATACACCGCACCCCTCCTCTGTATATACACCTCCCCCCTCCTCTGTATATACACCTCCCCCCTCCTCTGTATATACACCACACCCCTCCTCTGTATATACACCACACCCCTCCTCTGTATATACACCTCCCCCCTCCTCTGTATATACACCACACCCCTCCTCTGTATATACACCGCACCCCTCCTCCCTCCTCTGTATATACACCACACCCCTCCCCCACTGTATATACACCACACCCTTCCTCTGTATATACACCACACCCCTCCTCCCTCCTCTGTATATACACTACACCCCTCCCCCACTGTATATACACTACACCCCTCCCCCTCTGTATATACACCGCACCCCTCCTCCCTCCTCTGTATATACACCACACCCCTCCTCTGTATATACACCGCACCCCTCCTCCCTCCTCTGTATATACACCACACCCCTCCTCTGTATATACATCGCAGCCATCCCCCCTCCTCTGTATATACAACACAGCCCTCCCTCCTCCTCTGTATATACACCACACCCCTCCCCCCTCCTCTGTATCTGTATATACACCACAGCCCTACCCCCTCCTCTGTATATACACCTCTACCTTCCCCCCTCCTCTGTATATACACCACACCCGTCCCCCACTGTATACTGAGCACTGATCCTGTATATACACCTCACACTTCCTTTATACATTCCCACCGCTCATATATACCGCAATATTACCTCCCCCCCCTTAAAAAACTGACCACTTATCCCTCACTCTGCATTTATAGTATACACTGAGCCTCTATATAACCCCCCCCCCCTTCTTTACTGCCAATCTATACCTCCCTTTCCCCACTGCTTGTGAATACCCCCCATTCTCTACTGCCTGTATATACCACCACCCTCCTCCCACTGCCTGTATATACAACTTCCCCTTCTCTGCTGCCTGTATATAACCCCCCCTTCTTTACTGCCTGTATATAACGCCCTCTTCTGCCTATATTTACCACCCCCCTTATTTACTGCCTGTATATAACCCCCCCTACTTTACTGCCTGTATATAACACCCTCTTCTCTTCTGCCTGTATTTACCACCCCCCTTATTTACTGCCTGTATATAATCCCCCCCCCCCTTATTTACTGCCTGTATTGGAACATATGTGGTTGTATTCTGGATTACACGAAGTGCTCTCTATATTGAACCTTTTTCTTGTTCTCTTTGTAACTCAATAAATACAGATTTTTTTTTTTTTTTTTTAATCTGCGTGTTCTGTAGTTCCTGTCATGTCTGCACCCGGTATTTATTTTGTGATATAAAACATTTCAACAACGAGTTTCGTGGGGAAGAAAATGGCAAATAAAAATCTCCTGTAGTGTATAGAATTGTGACACAAGTCATATTGTAATTGAATGTTATTAGAAATGACCTTTCCTGTTCAGTCATCAGCGCTGTGATCTTCTGTAATATACAACATGGCAGCCTGGAGGTGTTCTACACACAGATGGTGTACAGAGCGCCTCCCACAAATGTCATTTCCTGCTTGTGTGATTGGTTGACTGATTTCCCAGAAGTCTGCACTAAGATACAAGTCGGATATTGGGCATCCTCTGCAACAAAAATGTCATTTTTGATGAGATACTCAAAAAACTTCATAAAAACTTCCATGCAGAGTGAAAACTTTGTGAAAATTGTGATCGTGTCTACACACATATCCTCAGTTCGTCACTGAAATCACATGACTTACCCTGAGTGATTTCAGTGACGCAACACATTGGTACGCAGTGACGCAGCTTCCGGCACGTGGTGAAGCACAGCCGGCGTGGACGCCATCTTAGGACACCCAATTTCCCTAAGCCATGCAGTACACCCAAGCATGAGGTTTATATACAATTTTGTGATGTTATACAAGTGAGTGGGCATTTGTTATTTAACCTCTTGCCGTCCGCCTGCTGTTTATAAATGGCAGGGCGGTGGTACTCCAGGGGCGGGTTGCCGTTCATAAACGGCACCCGTCTTTTCTAGCTGTGCGCACTCCTTGGGAGCGTTCAGCACCACGATCCGGTGCCCGCTGTGTCCTCAGGACACAGTAAAACACCGATCATCGGACGGGACCTCTGTACGAGGTCCCGATCATGTGATAACTGATAGGCCAATCAGTGATCACATGCAAAGTAGTAAGCAAGATATCACTTGTGACATCATTGCTTACTACGTGTGAAATCTGTGAATGATCACAGAGGTCACATGGTACAAGGCTATTCACAACAGCCTTGTACCATGTGACAAGGTGTGACCAATCACAGCCCACTCAGTATTTCTCAATGGCTGCAAGAATGCAGACAGAAAGAGAAATGATTGCTTTTACATCCTATATGGGTGTAAAAGCAATCACTGTAAAAAAAAAAAAAAATCTTCATCACCCCCACAAGTAGTACAGTGTCACCATGGTGACACTGTACTGCTAGGGTGACAGTATGTAAAAAAAAAATAAAAAAACATAAATAATAATATACAAAAATAAAAATTTAAAAAAAGTTTAAAAATGATCATTTTTGGTTTTAAACTAATTTGGCTTATTTTTATTTTACTAAAAATATAACGGAATAAATTTTTGTCAAGATTTATGATGAAAGATTATTTATTTGCAAAATTTTATAAGAAAAACACTTTTTAAAAAAATTTTTGGACATTTTCATTTACATAGCAAAAAAAAATAAAAATCCCAGCGGTGAAAAATACCACCAAAATAAAGCTTTATCTGTCTCAAAAAAATGGTAAAAAATTCATATGGGTACAGTGTTGCATGACCGCGCAATTGTCATTCAAAGTGTGATAGCGCTGAAAGCTGAAAATTGCCCTGGACAGGAAGGGGGTGAAAGTGTCCGGACTGGAAGGGGGTAAAATAAAGGCTTTATTACTGTAATTACTACACTGTGGAGGGTCTTTTGTCTCTCACCATGGGGGGTATGGGAGAGTATGTTATATAGCAGATGTACATGTCCTGGGGGGCCTGGAGAACCGTGTTACCTACCAGAGAGGGGGCCACAGGTGGATTACTTCTGATACCAGCTATTGCCAGAGAAGGATCCTGGAGTGATCCTTAAAGCGAGGTGGCCCAGTGGCTCGCTAAAAGGAGGTGAGGGGGCAATTTAGCCACTGAGGATATGTGTGTAGACACCATCACAATTTTCACAAACTTTTCACTCTGCATGGAAGTTTTTTTGAAGCACAATTGATTTGGAAGATTTATGGACTATTAGAGACTTTATCTGTTACATATATATTTATTTATATACCTTTTTTACAGTTTTTATTTATGATTGCATTTTGTATGTAATAATTAGTTTGGTCACTTTATGGTATTTATATATTTTGCACAAGTCCCTTTGTGTGTTATTTCCCCATTCTTAGGAGTTTCATGATATACCTACTTAAGTAGGAGGTGTTGGGGGGTTTATTGTTTCCCAATCATTTGTGTGGTATTGATGACACCTTATAGAGGCCGTGTAGATGACCTCAGGATGCACTTTGTGAGCACTTTAGTTAGTATGTACACCATATACATCTATATTGATCTTATCACTAATTATTGTTTTGTGTGTGACAATTGCATGATTTATTGATTTGAATATTATTTATGGTGTTTTTTAGCGCTGCACTATTTTATTATTTGATTACACTGACTGTTAAGGTATCAGTTTAGAGTGTTGGCTGCTTTATTATTTACATATCACTTCCTTTAAGCGCAGGAGGAATTTTCCAGTTGATTGACAATTATGAAATCCCTCCCATTACATTCACTCTGCACATGGACACAGACAAACAAACAGCTATAGCGGGTAAAATAAGTACTGAACACGTCACCATTTTTCTCTGTAAATATATTTCTAAAGGTGCTCATGACATGAAATTTTCCCCACATGTCGGTAACAACCCATGCACTCCATACAGATCAGCAGTTTTTGAAATACTCAGACCAGCCCGCCTGCTACCAACAACCATGCCACATTCAAAGTCACCTAAATCCCCTTTATTCCCCATTCTGATGCTCAGTTTGAACTTCAGCAAGTCGTCTTCACCACGTCTAGATGCCTAAATGCATTGACTTGCTGCCATGTGATTGGCTGATTAGCAATTTGTGTTACCAAGCAATTGAGTAGGTATACCTAATAAAGTGGCCGGTGAGTGTATATTGTTATTATACAGGATTTATATAGCCAACAGTTTGCTCAGCACTTTACAATATAAAGGGAGACAATACAGCAACAATACAGTTCAATACAAGAGGGATAGGAGGGCGTATGTGAACTTTTTGCTTGTGCTGCAGTCCTCATAAAAAGGGGGTATCCAGACCCCCCCACCCCGGTACACACCGGCTTTCATGGAATTTATTTTTTATTAAAATACCACTTTGGACTTTCTGACCATTGGTGTAATCCTCCTACTCCTTCTTGCATAGTCTGAGAACTAAGGGGGGGGGGGGGGGGTTATTGTAAAAAGGTTAGCTGCCTGGCTGTCTTGTTCAGCCTCTTAATCCAGTGTATTCTGAAGGGCCAAGAACAGCCAGAGAAGTCATATTCCTTATCTGCTTACTGCCAGGTAAGTAGTATCTTCAGCCCAAGGCCTCTTTCACATAGGCAGCCAGGAAAGGGGGCTGTGGCAAAAACGGGCAATTAAGCCGTGGTTTTCATGGCCATCTAAAATCTATCATACAGCCATAGGGAGATTGTAGAAATGTGGTCGCTGCGAGACTTTGCATCACAGCCGCAGCAAACTTAACTCGGCTTGTGGAGCTGACAGGTGGCACCTCCAGTCAAACTCACCCGTTCGAGTCAGTGAAGCCGCACCAATAGGGGATGTATAAAGAATGAAATGTGGGTGAATATACAAAATCCAATAGATCTCTATAACAGGATATTTCAAAATGACTATAAATAAAATGGCTGGTGAACACCCGGCTGGCCATCAAACCCATACAAAACAAATAATATTCATTTTAGTGTATATTTCTTCTTACAAATTTGTGTTTAATAAACAGCTGCACAAATATCATGCGACATAAAAAAAATTGCCACAGCCACCACTTTATTCTCCAGGTCCTCTGCTTTCAGAAAGTATATAATGAATGAGAGTTTTCTAGCAAAAAAATACTGATATTTACACATATGTAAAAAATTTAAAAAATTGCCCAGAGCAGCAAGTAATTAAAGGAAGGGATTGCTTTCCCCCACCGAGCCGAGATCTGACAACTACAGCTGGGGTGCCAATATGCAAGAGATTCAAAATCATATAACATGTTCCCAGAGCTGCGCCCCCCCCCAATTATTATCTGCCAAATTTGAAAACAGCGCGGCTGTGTGGGGCTCCACCCTTACAGCCGGGTCATTCATTCATTCACAGACTTCCATGAATTAATGAACTGCAAGTCCTGGCAGCCTTAGCGGCTGTTGGTTTGTAGTTTTCAATGAACTACCGTGACACTATGGAACGCCCTGGCAGTTCATTGAAACTTCCTGCCAGAATATCTGCTTTGCCTTACATGCAGTTCACCCCATACATCCTGTACACCCCTTACATCCAGTACATCTCGTACACCCCGTACATCCAGTACATCCCGTACACCCCGTACATCCAGTACATGCCGTGCATCCCGTACACCCCGTACATCCAGTACATCCCATACACCCCGTGCATCCCGTACGACAAACAGATATTCTGACAGGTCTGCAGACCTGCATGGCATCAGCCATCTACTGATCCCTGGTGCAATGCTTTCCAGGCTCCTTTGGACATAAATAATGCACATTTTTTTACCTGTAAAAAATCTGCCTCCCTCAAGTATCCTTCATTCGCAAGTTTGACATTTGGAAGGTATGTGTAATAAAGGGCCCATTCGATGGAAGTAAAGGGCCCCGGTATCGGTGGCAAGAGCCTTGGTCAGAGTTCAGGGAGGCCCTTCAAAGTTTCTTGCACCGGGGCCCTAAATGTTCTAGTCATGCCTCTGACTAGAGGAGTTTTTTTTAAGTGTAGGACTATCCTAAACAACAATAAAGTCCTACATTTAGAAAAATATAGACCAAAGAAAAAAATTGATATAGAATCAATGTATCCTAAAGCCTATATCATCACACATCATGAATATAGTATTTAGAATAGTTGATTATATTGGAGCTGCTACTATACACTAATGAGTAGTTTCATATTCTCCTCTGATAAGGTGTCTAAATGAGGCAATCAGCGTAGTTTGGGTCATCCTGTGTTCAATTGTCAGAAGGTGTTGCTATGTAAATCTATGCCAACCAATGGGAGACTGTGTGGCTCTATAAGAGCTAGCTTAATCCACTGCTAATCACACCCTCGGGCGAAGTCGTGTGACGAAACGCGTTAGGAGGTGATCCAGCAGTGAAGTCATCACGTACGCCATTATCACGTGTCTGATCCACATGACTGCAATCGCGTCATCTGTTGCAGGCAGGTGAGACGTCACTGTGTGTGTTGGCAGCCGTGTACTAAGCGCTGCAGGCTGGGACCGATTTTTAAATTAAAAGGCTTTATATTTGCTTAATGTGAGTGCAGTTTTAATTGGGAATTTGTTGGAATAAAATTTCTGAAACGTTTTTACACTGTAGAGAGTTTTATTTATTTATTTATTTATTTATCGAGTTTATATAGTGCCAAAGGGTTTGCTCAGCGCTGTACAATAGAGGGGGGGGCAATACATGAAACAGTACAGTAACATCAAACAGCACATAAGGGGTAAGAGGGCCCTACTCTTTCGAGCTTACAATCTAGGAGGGAGGGGGTAGAGGTACAGGAGGAAATGGCTGTGGGGGATGGAGTGGTAGGAGGAGGGAAGGGCAGCGGCTGTTAGGTGAGGGTGGGGTAGGCTTCCCTGAAGAGGTGGGTTTTCAGGGAGCGCCTGAAGGTGAGGAGGGAAGGTGACAGTCTGATGGATTGGGGTAGTGAGTTCCAGAGGATGGGGGAGGACCTGGAGAAGTCTTGCAGTCGTGCGTGGGAGGAGGAGACCAGGGAGCAAGATAGAAGGAGGTCCTGTGAAGAGCGAAGGGTACGGGTAGGGTGGTACCTGGGAATCAGGTCGGTGAGGTAGTTAGGGGCAGTGTTGTGAATGGCCTTGTAGGTCAGAGTGAGCAGTTTGAATTTAATGCGTTGGGCAATGGGGAGCCAGTGGAGGGAGAGGCAGAGGGGGGAGGCAGAGGTGGAGCGGCTGGCGAGGTGGATGAGTCTGGCAGCTGAGTTCAGGATGGTCTGAAGCGGGGAGAGTTTGCACTGGGGTAGGCTGGTGAGGAGGGAGTTGCAGTAGTCAAGGCGTGAGATAATCAGGGAGTGTACGAGTAGTTTAGTAGTGTCTGGGGTAAGGAAGGAGCGTATCTTGGCGATGTTCCGGAGGTGGAGCCTGCATGTATTTGTAAGTGATTTGACATGAGGTTGAAAGGAAAGGTTTGAGTCCAGAATGACGCCAAGGACCTTGGCTTGCTGAGCAGGATTGATGGTGGTGTTGTTGGTAGTGATGGAAAGGATGGGGGGGGCGCGGGAAGGGGGAAAGACGAGAAGCTCGGTTTTGGAGAGGTTGAGCTTGAGGAAATGGAGCGACATCCAGTCAGAGATGTCGTTTAGGAGGTGAGTGATGCGGGCGGAGAATGTGGGGGTGAGGTGAGGGGTGGATAGGTAGATTTGAGTATCATCAGCGTAGAGGTGGTAGTTGAAGCCGTGGGAGTGTATGAGTTTGCCAAGGGAGGAGGTGTAGATGGAGAAGAGAAGGGGTCCAAGGACAGAGCCCTGGGGGACCCCAACAGAGAGGGGGAGGGAAGAGGAGGTGGCACCGTTGTAGGAAACGCTGAAGGAGCGTTGGGATAGATAGGATGAGAACCAGGAGAGAGCGGTGTCTCTGATGCCAAGGGAGAGTAGTTTATTAAGGAGGAGGGGGTGGTCGACTGTGTCAAAGGCCGCGGAGAGGTCTAGGAGGAGGAGGACAGAGTAGTCGCCTTTGGCTTTGGCGGTTAGTAGATCGTTGGTGATTTTGAGGAGGGCAGTTTCGGTGGAGTGTAGGGGACGGAAGCCGGACTGTAGTGGGTCAAGGAGGTTGCTGTCAGTTAGGTGGGCGCTTAGACGATCGTAGACCAAGCGCTCAAGGAGCTTGGAGGTGAGTGGCAGCAGGGAAATTGGTCTGAGGTTGTTGAGGTCAGTGGGGTCCAGGGAGGGCTTTTTGAGTATGGGGTGATGTGCGCATGTTTTAGGGGGGAGGGGAAGACGCCAGTAGAGAGGGAGAGATTGAAGATGTGGGTAAGGGAGCGGATGAGGGAAGAGGGGGGTGACCGGAGGAGTTGAGAGGGGATAGGAGGGGAGAGATGAGGGGGTGATGGAAGGGGGGAGGCTAGATGGGGAGGTAGATTGCAAGTTGACTATGTCCTTGCGGATTGCGTCAATCTTGTTGTGGAGATGAGTGGCAATCTCGTGGGCGGTAAGTGAGGTACTGTGTGGAGGTGGGGGGGGGAGAGAACAGGGAGTTGAAGGTGGAGAAGAGTCGGCGAGGGTAGGTGGAGAGGGTGTTGATCAGGTCAACGAAGTAGGCCTGCTTGGCGGCGTGGAGGGAGGAGGTGTAGGTGAGGAAGGCAGATTTGTAGAGGGAGAATGCATGAGGGGACCTGGTTTTGCGCCATAGTCTCTCCAGCGCACGACTGCGACATTTGAGGCATTTAGTATGGTCGTTCTGCCATGGTTGGAGCGGTCTGGGTTTGATGTTGCGTGTGGTTAGGGGTGCCAGAGAGTCTAGGGTAGCTGATAGTGAGTCGTTGTACACGGTGGTGGCTAGGTCAGGACATGACAGTGAAAGGATGCTGTCGTGTAAGCGGTCGGCAGCCGAGTGGAGGGGGGCCGGGTGCAGGTTGCGAAGGTTGCGGCTGGTGATGGTTTGGCGCACTGGGGGGGAGGGAAGTTAGGGGAAGGGGAGATGGAGAACGTGAGGAGGTGGTGGTCGGAGAGAGGGAAGGGGGTGTTAGTGAAGTGGTTAAGGGTACAGAGGTGGGAGAAGACGAGGTCCAGGGTGTTCCCATTGATGTGGGTGGAGGATTGTGTGTATTGTGTGAGCGCGAAGGAGGAGGTTAGGTGGAGGAGTTGGGAGGTAGCTGGGGTGTTGTCGTTGATGGGGATGTTGAAGTCCCCGAGGATGATGGTTGGTAGCTCAGAGGAGAGGAAGAAGGGAAGCCAGGCGGCGAAGTCATCCAGGAAGCGGGCTATGGATCCGGGGGGCCTGTAGATCACTGCGATCCTTAGGGGGGTGGGTGAGAAGAGCCGGATGCAGTGAGCCTCGAAGGAGGAGAAGGTTAGGGAGGGGGGGTTAGGGAGGACCTGGAAGGTGCTCAGCGGTGATAGGAGCAGGCCGACACCACCACCTTTGTGACCGCCCAGTCTTGGTGAATGGGGCCAGATGAGACCTCCATGGGAGAGTGCCGCAGGGGAGGTAGTGTCAGTGGCCTGTACCCAGGTTTCGGTGATGGCTAGGAGGTTGAGGGAGCAGGAGATAAAGAGGTCATGGATGGCAGTTAGTTTGTTGCAAACCGAACGAGCGTTCAGAAGTGCAACCGAGAGAGGGGGGATGGATGCGGGGAGGAGGTGCACAGGTATGAGGTTGAGGGGGTTGCGGCGGCTGGGGGGAGCAGGGGGGTCCCTGGAGGGGGGGTTCCTAGAGGGGGGGAGAGGTGGTGAGGGGCCAGGGTTCGGGGAGATGTCCCCAGCGGATAGGAGAAGGAGAAGGGTGAGGAGGGTGGCATGGGAATGGGAGGTGCAGGAGCGTGTGGGTCTGGTAGTGGTGGCACGTGGGTCAACCGGGGAGTGGAGTACCAGGAGGAGGTGGTGAGTGCCGTAGTGGGGAGAGGGCAGAAGTGAAGGGTCAATGTAGAGCTGTTTTGGGGGGGTGGGCGGGTAGAGGGAGGCGATTTTTGGGATGGAGGAGAGGAAAACGAGGAGGAGAAGTGCAGGTGGCATGCTGGGGTGAGTGCAGTGCTGTTCGGGTCAGGGGAGGTGAAGGGATACGGGTCAGGGCGAGGTGATGTGGAGAGTCTGTATCACCGTGGAGGAGTCCACTAGAGTCCTTCTGTAGGGGGAGAGTGGGAGTAAAGTCCAGCAGCTGGTTGGCTGCAATCTGTGTATGCAGTATGCTGGCGTCCGAGGGGTCTTCAGTGGGTCCGGTGGATCGGCGAGTGGAGGGGACGTAGGGTGTGATGTCTGGGGGCGTTGGTAGGCACGGCGTCTGGTGATGCTGGCGGCTCGGTGACTGGAGATTCGCTGGGTGGTCCGGGTGTTGGGTGTCCAGAGGTGGTAGCTGGCTGCCCGGTAGCTGGGTGCTGGGTGTCCAGGGGTGGTAGCTGGGAGCCTGGTAGGTGGGTGCTGGGTGTCCAGGGGTGGTAGCTGGGAGCCTGGGTGCAGGGTGTCCAGGGGTGGTAGCTGGGTGCCCGGTAGCTGGGTGCTGGGTGTCCAGGGGTGTTAGCTGGGTGCAGGGTGTCCAGGGGTGGGCCCAGAACCGATGTAAGGGCTGGGCAGCGGAGCAGCGATCAGTGGGCCTGAGCTGGTTCCTGGTGGTCAGGGATGGACACAGGGCTAGTGAGGAGGGCCCTGCGGAGGCTGGCAAGTCTGTGGGGATCGGTGGTGGCAGCTTACCCGTTCTGGTGGTGCTGCCGTGCAGGTATCCTGGGGTGGTCCTGGGCTGCTGTCAGCTTGGTGGTCCTTGCTAGGCAGATCTTTGGTGGGGTGGTTGCTGTCACCTTGCGTCAGGCTGCTGTGGCCCTGGAGACGGTGGAGAGGGTCAGGGGCCGCCTGGGGAGGACCACCCCGCTGTGTGTCAGAGGGCAGGAGCCGAGGGACGGAACGGCGGCGCTGCGATTCGGCGGCGGTGCCGCAAGTCGGCCCGCGAATAAATCGAGGCAGCGGCATCGCCGGTTTTAGTAGGCCGTGATTTCGGAGGGGGCCAAAACTGCTCAGGACCCCTCCCGGATGCTTCACTAGGGGCCGCAGGTGTGTCGGGGCCCTCGTAGTGTCCGTTGCCACCCGGATGGCAGCGGATTAGGCAGTGGGGCGACGGAGCTCTCTGATGGCATGTTGCTCCGTCGCCATCTTGGAACAGGTATGTTCTATTTATTATATCTATTTTTATCTATAATCTATGTTTTCTATTTCTTCACATGTGGCTCATGCTCAATATGATGGAGATTACTGAGAACATCTGATGAATGATTACTAACGATATGCTGCTGATTTATCTCCCATCCATTGATATATAAGATATGCTGGTTTATCACCCGTATCTGGTGAGTTTGCACTTTGATGGGGTGTTGAGCACTGGATCATTCACATTGGTGGAGGATTGATTATGTGTGAAAGAAAGATTCCATATCTTCATTGAAGGAAGATCATATGATATGTACAGTATATGGACTTTATTTGATGGACTTTGTTATTATTATTATACAGGATTTATAGAGCGCCAAGAGTTTGCTCAGCGCTTTAGGATCAGTTATATGATTTTCACTATATAATTTTTTATATAATTTTTGTGTCACAAATTTTCATTTTATTTTGTGGTTGTGGATTTTCTAGATATTTATTTATTTCATTCATTTTTTTTATTTTAGTTGTAATTTAAGAGTGCTGTTATTGTGGTCTCTTTCACACATATATATACATAAGTCCTACATTTGTTTTTAAATTGGGGTATTCCTAAATCCTTCCCGCCCGGCCTTTTGTATAATGACAGCCGAAGGGGAACCCTATTGTATAATGACAGCCATGCGGGAACCCTATTGTACAATGACAGCCGAGCGGCAACCCTATTATACAATGACAGCCGAGCGGCAACCCTATTGTACAATGACGGCCGAGCGGGAACCCTGTTGTACAGTGACGGCCCTGCGGGAACCCTATTATACAGTGAGGGCCGAGTGGGATCCCTATTGTACAATGACGGGTTCCCGCGCGGCCCTCATTGTACAATAGGGTTCCCGCACGGCCGTCATTGTACAAAAGGGTTCCCGCACGGCCGTCATTGTACAATAGGGTTCCCGCAGGGCCGTCACTGTACAATAGGGTTCCCGCACGGCCGTCATTGTACAATAGGGTTCCCGCACGGCCGTCATTGTACAATACGGTTCCCGAACGGCCGACACTGTACAATAGGGATCCCACTTTGGCGTCATTGTACAATAGGGATCCTTCTCAGTCGTCATTCTACAATAGGGATCCCGCGCGGCTGTCATTCTACAATAGGGATCCCGCTCGGCCGTCTTTTTACAATAGGGATCCCGCTCGGCCTTCATTCTACAATAGGAATCCCGCTTTTCTGTCATTCTACAATAGGGTTCCCGCACGGCCGTCATTGTACAATAGGTATAATGGAACCAACCCAGGCTGCGCTTAGGTACCTCTGTTAGACTACCACTACCCTATCCGAACACCGACAACAGACAACACAGCAATGGCTGTCACTGTACAATAGGGATCCCGCTCTGCCGTCATTGTACAATAGGGATCCCGCTCGGCCGTCACTGTACAGTATGGATCCCGCTCGGCTGTCATTGTACAATAGGGATTCCGCTCGGCCGTCACTGTACAAAAGGGATCCCGCATGACCGTCACTGTACAATAGGGTTCCCGCATGGCTGTCATTCTACAATGGGGTTCCCGCTCGGCAATCATTGTACAATAGGGTTCCCGCACGACCGTCATTGTACAATAGGGATCCCGCTCGGCTGTCATTGTACAATAGGTGTAACGGAACAAACCCCAGGCTTTGCTTGGGTACTTTGCTTTGCTTGACTACCACTACTCTGTCTGAACACCACAGTAATGGCTTTCATTGTACAATAGGGATCTCGCTCGGCCGTCATTGTACAACAGGGATCCCGCACGGACGTCATTGTACAATAGGGTTCCAGCACGGCCGTCATTGTACAACAGGGATCCCGCACGGACGTCACTGTACAATATGGTTCCCGTATAGCCGTCACTGTACAATAGGGATCCCGCTTGGCTGTCATTGTACAATAGGGATTCCGCTCGGCCGTCACTGTACAAAAGGGATCCCGCACGACCGTCACTGTACAATAGGGTTCCCGCACGGCTGTCATTCTACAATGGGGTTCCCGCTCGGCCATCATTGTACAATAGGGTTCCCGCACGACCGTCAATGTACAATAGGGATCCCGCTCGGCCGTCATTGTACAATAGGGTTCCCGCACGGCCGTCATTGTACAATAGGTGTAACGGAACAAACCCCAGGCTTTGCTTGGGTACTTTACTTTGCTTGACTACCACTACCCTGTCTGAACACCACAGTAATGGCTTTCATTGTACAATAGGGTTCCCGCTCAGCAGTTATTGTACAATTGGGATCCCTGTTTGCCTTCATTGTACAATAGGGATCTCGCTCGGCCGTCATTGTACAATATGGTTCCCGTATAGCCGTCACTGTACAATAGGGATCCCGCTTGGCTGTCATTGTACAATAGGGATCCCGCTCGGTCGTTATTATACAATAGGGTTCCCGCACGGCCGTCATTGTACAACATTGATCCCGCTCGGACGTCACTGTACAATGTGGTTCCCGCTCGGCCGTCATTGTACAATAGGGATCCTGCTCGGCCGTCATTGTATAACAGAGTTCCCGCTCGACCGTCATTGTACAATAGGGATCCCGCTCGGCCGTCATTGTACAATAGGTGTAATGGAACCGATCCCAGGATGCGCTGGGGTACTTCCGTTAGACTATCGCTTCCCTATCCGAATACCGACAACAGAAAAAACAGCAATGGCCATCATTGTACAATGATGGCCGAGCGGGATCCCTATTGTAGAATGGCGGCCGAGCGGGAACCCTGTTGTACAATGATGGCTGAGTGAGAATCCTATTATCCTGGGAGGACGTCATATGACACCCTCCTGGCTTTGTTTTTCTCCTGGGGGATCCTGCCTCCAGTAGCGATTCTTGCTTCTTCCTTCCTATCTGAACCTCTAGATTGCACCTCTCCTGCGACCCGCACCGGGATGGCAATCCTAGGTCCTGGCATGGAGCCTATGCCCCAGCCGATTCCACCTTCCCCTGGAGCTCTCTAACTTCCTCCCAGCATCCCTGCACATCCTATGCAGGTAATAGGTCCCTCTAAATCTTGCTATTTTTTCTTGAAATCTTTTTTCAAGTCT
Organism: Staurois parvus; assembly: GCF_062004578.1. NCBI lineage: Eukaryota > Metazoa > Chordata > Amphibia > Anura > Ranidae > Staurois > Staurois parvus. The sequence goes on along the minus strand of NW_028318041.1, from coordinate 64,731 downwards.
AGGAGGATTCCTCTATAAAGTCCTATGTGGGTTCTGTTCCTAGAGGATTCCTGTTTTTAAGGCAAGGAATATTCCTCCTAACACTAACCCGAAGTCCTGGCTTTGTTTTGCTCCTGGGGGATCCTGCCTCCAGTAGTGATTCTTCCTTCTTCCCTCCTGTCTGTCCCTCTGGTTTGCACCAATCCTGCGACCCGCACAGGATGGCAATCCTCGGTCCTGGCATGGAGGATTCTTACTAATACTAAAGATAATCCTATCACAAGATGGTTGTTTTTAGTCTCGGAGGATTCTTATTATTACTAAAGTCCTGTGTGGGATCTATTATTAGAGGATTCTTCTGTCTGAATAGAACTAACATTGGGAGCGAGCACTAAGCTCCTCCCTCCTCCTATAATCTCCTCCTCTTACGCCGTACAACATCCATATAAACACTTACTGCATTTCCAAGCCGTTTTTCCAAATTCCGCGAATCCCTGAAAACAATGGAGAAACCATTGGCCGACTCTACGAATCCTCAGACAGATATTCTCTCTGGCCTCCTCGCACGCTGCCATGATTTCATCCAACTTGTTGGTAATACGATAAAATCTCTTCCAGGCGTTCATGATGACGTCCTCTTCAGTCCAAAGATTGAAACTCCAATCTCAGAGAAATCTGAAACCACATCCTCTCCTGTGCACCGCTCAAATGAAATGACTGACTGCTGTGCTGACTCTGCTCACTGTGACATCACTTCCTCTGTCATGACCATATATGGGCATACAAGCCCCGCCCACTTTTTAAAAAACCGTTCAAATCCACACTAGTCACATGACCATATATGGACATACAAGCTCCGCCCATTCCCCCCAGAAACCAATACGGTGCCTCTAACACCAGGATTGTCGGGATGATGATAAAATATATAAAACCCAAAACTGAAATGATTCTCAGTCACTCCACCCTGACAACATTTACAAACATTGATAACGTCCCATACATGTGTCACATACAAAAATATGAATCCAGAAAATAGATCTGTGATATGATGCCGGGTGACAGGTCCTCTTTATACAGACATTGGGATCTATTACCTCCTATGCCCCTCCCCCCAGCACAGAATAGATGAGAACCTGAACTAAAGCTGGGGGAGCGACATGTACTGAGCTCCTATTCTGCTCAGCCAATCACAGTGTAGTGAATTTATCAACACAGGAGAGGCTGTGCATGGCGACCAATCAGCTTCTCTATTCACCTGATTTAGTTAAGCTTTAAACTTGGAAGAATGAAGCTGATTGGTGGACAGTTACAGATGTTTCTGCCTTCATAATTTCCTTTCGCACAATCTAGGCACCGCCTAGAAGGCGGGTCTGCCGGGGAGCATGACCGCAACCAATCAGAGACAGGAGGCAGGGCCGAAAGGTAAACATAGTCCGGCTCCTCCCCCCAACGACTTCCTGGCAGTCCGGACAAACAGCCGAGGCATACAGAGGGCGGGAGGAGATGGAACGGAGGAAGGCCGGAGCCCAGCGGGAGGAGAGAGCCACCCCCGGCCGGCCAATCCCTTCATAGACTTCCCGGTGAGTCCTCCTCCCCCTCCCTGTATATATATTATCACTGAGCCTGGACACCGCCGTGTATACACCCCCCTCTGTATATACACCTCACCCCTCCCCCCCTCTGTATATACATTACACCCCTCCTCTGTATATACACCACACCCCTCCCCCCCTTCTCTGTATATACACCTCCCCCCTCCTCTGTATATACACCTCACCCCTCCCCCCCTTCTCTGTATATACACCTCCCCCCTCCTCTGTATATACACCTCACCCCTCTCCCTTCCTCTGTATATACACCACACCCCTCCCCCCTCCTCTGTATATACACCACACCCCTCCCCCCTCTGTATATACACCTCACCCCTCTCCCTTCCTCTGTATATACACCACACCCCTCCCCCCTCCTCTGTATATACACCACACCCCTCCCCCCTCCTCTGTATATGCACCTCCCCCCCCTCTGTATATACACCTCCCCCCTCCTCTGTATATACACCTCACCCCTCCCCCCTCTGTATATACACCTCCCCCCTTCTCTGTATATACACCTCCCCCCTCCTCTGTATATACACCTCACCCCTCCCCCTCTGTATATACACCTCCCCCCCTCCTCTGTATATACACCGCACCCCTACCCTTCCTCTGTATATACACCGCACCCCTCCCCCCTCCTCTGTATATACACCACACCCCTCCCCCCTCCTCTGTATATACACCGCACCCCTCCTCCTCCTCTGTATATACACCAAACCCCTCCCCCCTCTGTATATACACCTCACCCCTCCCCCCTCCTCTGTATATTCACCACACCCCTCCCCCACTGTATACTGAGCACTGATCCTGTATATACACCTCACACTTCCTTTATACATTCCCACCGCTCATATATACCGCAATATTACCTCCCCCCTTAAAAATTTACCACTTATCCCTCACTTTGCATTTATAGTATATACTGAGCCTCTATATAACCCCCCCCCCCCCTTCTTTACTGCCAATCTATACCTCCCTTTCCCCACTGCTTGTAAATACACCCCATTCTCTACTGCCTGTATATACCACCACCCTCCTCCCACTGCCTGTATATACAACTTCCCCTTTTCTACTGCCTGTATATAACCCCCCCTTCTTTACTGCCTGTATATAACGCCCTCTTCTCTTCTGCCTGTATTTACCACCCCCTTATTTACTGCCTGTATATAACCCCCCCCTTTCTCTTCTGCCTGTATTGGAACATATGTGGTTGTATTCTGGATTACACGAAGTGCTCTCTATATTGAACCTTTTTCTTGTTCTCTTTGTAACTCAATAAATACAGATTTATTTTTTTTAATCTGCGTGTTCTATAGTTCGTGGGGAAAAAAATTTGCAAATAAAAATCTCCTCTAGTGTATAGAATTGTGACACAAGTCATATTGTAATTGAATGTTATTAGAAATGACCTTTCCTGTTCAGTCATCAGCGCTGTGATCTTCTGTAATATACAACATGGCAGCCTGGAGGTGTTCTACACACAGATGGTGTACAGAGCGCCCCCCACAAATGTCATTTCCTGCTTGTGTGATTGGTTGACTGATTTCCCAGAAGTCTGCACTAAGATACAAGTCGGATATTGGGCATCCTCTGCAACAAAAATGTCATTTTTGGTGAGATACTCCCAAAGGGAAAACACTGCCACTTTCCTCATTAGAGCCCTGCAGGTGCAGCAGCTGATTGATAATTATCAAATAATAAAATAGTGCAGCGCTAAAAAAAACCCATAAATAATATTCAAATCAATAAATCATGCAATTGTCACACACAAAACCATAATAATTAGTGATAAGATCAATATAGATGTATATGGTGTACATACTAACTAAAGTGCTCACAAAGTGCATCCTGAGGTCATCTACACGGCCTCTATAAGGTGTCATCAATACCACACAAATGATTGGGAAACAATAAACCCCCCAACACCTCCTACTTAAGTAGGTATATCATGAAACTCCTAAGAATGGGGAAATAACACACAAAGGGACTTGTGCAAAATATATAAATACCATACAGTGACCAAACTAATTATTAAATACAAAATGCAATCATAAATAAAAACTGTAAAAAAGGTATATAAATAAATATATATGTAACAGATAAAGTCTCTAATAGTCCATAAATCTTCCAAATTAATTGTGCTTCAAAAAAACATCCATGCAGAGTGAAAACTTTGTGAAAATTGTGATCGTGTCTACACACATATCCTCAGTGCGTCACTGAAATCACATGACTTACCCTGAGTGATTTCAGTGACGCAACGCGTTGGTACGCAGTGACGCAGCTTCCGGCAAGTGGTGATGCACATCCGGCGTGGACGCCATCTTAGGACACCCAATTTCCCTAAGCCATGCAGTACACCCAAGCATGAGGTTTATATGCGATTTTGTGATGTTATACAAGTGAGTGGGCATTTGTTATTTAACATAAAGACTTTATTACTCTAATTACTACACTGTGGAGGATCTTTTGTCTCTCACCATGGGCGGTATGGGAGAGTGTCAGGGACCATGGAGATGCATGGGTCTGCACATGCGTAGGTGTCTGTCAAGACATGCAGGCAGCAGGGCACTAGGACCCAGGCGCACCCGTCGCCTATGACGGTGCTGGGCAGGCACTAGGACCTAGGCTGCGCCTGTCAGGTGCAGGGCGGTCTACTTAAACCAGCCCTGCACAGACACAAGTTGCCGTATGGTCTGATCTTGTTCCTGTGTTCCTGTATTGCCGTTGTTTGAGATTCGTTGCTGACCTGCCTGGACCTGACCCCTGCTGACTTCTCTTGCTCTGACCCCTGGCTAAGTTCGACCTCTCTTTTGGATATCCCTACCTGATCTGAACTACTGGTACCGACCCCGGCGAGTGACCTGACTATTCTTCTTCCTGCTGCCTTGTACTACGCTGACCCCTCTGTTACCGACCTGGCCCGTTTGACCACGCTATTGCTCAGCCATCCATCCGACCCGCACGGATTAGCTGCTTTTCTGCAGACTTGTCTGCCTCTTCACGTCAGGCTCTCTACCTGTCATTAGCTCTGGTGATTCCCCTACCTCAGGTGGGTGTACTCAGGGGCCGCGACCTGGTCACTGTCTGCTCCAAGCCCATCCCCACCATTAGGGGCTCTGGTGAACAAGCGGACTGGGGCTTAGACTCCGCGCCCGGGGGAATCCTGTCCTGTGGACTGCTAGAGTACACCAGGTGGTCCATATCAGAGAGTATGTTATAGAGCAGATGTACAGTCAGGTCCATAAATATTGGGACATCGACACAATTCTAACATTTTTGGCTCTATACACCACCACAATGGATTTGAAATGAACAAGATGTGCTTTATCTGCAGACTGGATATAGAGAAATCAGGTGGCGCTCACACCTAGTGCATTATCCAAGGTTTATTGTAAGGAGTGAAAAATAAAAACATACTCACAGACGAAGCATGTATCTAAAAAGCATAGAAAAATGATGATGGCCACAACGGCAGGCAAGGTGTTCTCACTGTCAGTGCGGTCAAATGGCTGACGCATTTCGTCTCCCACTATCCATTCATTACACATCTGCATCAGAGGCTGGTCATTAGCTCTTAGGAAAGTGATTCGTCCCCGAAACGCGTCATCCATTTGACCGCACTGACAGTGAGGACACCTTGCCTGCCGTTGTGGCCATTGTCTTTTTTCTATGCTTTTTAGATACATGCTTCGTCTGTGAGTATGTTTTTATTTTTCACTCCTTACAATAAACCTTGGATAATGCACTAGGTGTGTGCGCCACCTGATTTCTCTATATCCAGTGGCTGATCTCCCCGTCTGAGGAGGGCTGCACCCCTCAAGCATTTCCTTTGGTTGTCACTGTCCTGGTACCCTTGGCTTCCCTTTTGGCTGTGCATATCCTGAGGCGCTGGAGAGTACATATGATATCCGGTTCGGTTGTTTTTTTTTAACTGCACACTGTGAGCTTTAATTTTAGGGTATTTACGTCCAAATCAGGTGAACGGTGTAGGAATTACAACAGTTTGCATATGTGCCTCCCACTTGTTAAGGGACCAAAAGTAAAGGGACAGAATAATCATAAATCAAACTTTCACTTTTTAATACTTGGTTGCAAATCCTTTGCAGTCAATTACAGCCTGAAGTGTGGAACGCATAGACATCACCAGACGCTGGGTTTCATCCCTGGTGATGCTCTGCCAGGCCTCTACTGCAACTGTCTTCAGTTCCTGCTTGTTCTTGGGGCATTTTCCCTTCAGTTTTGTCTTCAGCAAGGGAAATGCATGCTCAATAGGATTCAGGTCAGGTGATTGACTTGGCCATTGCAGAACATCCCACTTCTTTCCCCTAAAAAACTCTTTGGTTGCTTTTGCAGTCTGCTTTGGGTCATTGTCCATCTGCACTGTGAAGCGTCCAATGAGTTGTGAAGCATTTGGCTGAATATGAGCCGATAATATTCCCGAAACACTTCAGAATTCATCCGGCTGCTTCTGTCAGCAGTCACATCATCAATAAATACAAGAGAAGCAGTTCCATTGGCAGCCATACATGCCCACGCCAAGATTTATATAGCCAACAGTTTGCTCAGCACTTTACAATATAACGGGAGACAATACAGCAACAATACAGTTCAATACAAGAGGGTTAGGAGGGCGTATGTGAACTTTTATATGCACTTTTTGCTTGTGCTGTAGTCCTCATAAAAAGGGGGTATCCAGACCCCCCCACCCCGATACACACCGGCTTTCATGGAATTTATTCTTTATTAACCACTTCCTGTCCGGACACTTTTACCCCCTTCCTGTCCAGGCCAATTTTCAGCTTTCGGCGCTCTCACATTGTGAATGACAATTACTCAGTCATACAACACTGTATCTAAATGAAATTATTATCATTTTTTTCAAACAAATAGAGCTTTAATTTGGTGGTATTTAATCATCACTGGGGTTTTTATTTTTTGCTAGAAAAATGAAAAAAGACTTAAAATTTTGAAAAAAAACATGTTTTTCTTAGTATTTGATACTAAATTTTGCAAATAAATATACTTTCTTCATAAATTTAGGCCAAAATCCATTGTGCTACATTTTGTTGGTAGACATAACCCAAATCAGTGTGTATTATTTAGTCTTTGTGAAAGTTATAGAGTCCACAGACCACGGTATATATATTTGATATATTTGAAAATGTATCAATCCTGATGTACGGACTACCTATATAATTTCTTGGGGCCCTAAAATGCCAGGACAGTACAAATACCCCCCAAACGACCCCTTTTTGGAAAGTAGACAGTCTGAGGTATTTAATGAGAGGCATGTGGAGTTTTTTGAAGTTGTCATTTTTTGCCAATTTTTTAAGGAAATGATGAAAGTAAAAAAAATTTTTTTTTTTTCACACAAAGTTGTCATTTAACAAGTTCTTTCTCTCACACGGCATAGGCATACTTGCAATTACACCCCAAAACACATTCTGCTACTCATCCTGAGTATGGCGATACCACATGTGTAAAACTTTTTCACAGCCTAACCACATAGAAGGGCCCCACATCCAATAAGCACCCTTAGGCGTTCTAGGGGAAAAAATTACACATCTAATTTCTTGACTGTTTATCACAGTTTTGGAGGTCCTGGAGCACCAGGACAATTGAATTACCCACAAAATGACCCCATTTTCAAAAGAAAACACCTCAAGGTATGTTTTAAGAGGCATGGGGAGTCCTCTGAAGACTTCATTTTTTGCCACATGTTTTTGGAAAATGTGAAAAGAAAATGAAAATGTATTTTTTTTTACGCAAAGTTGTCAATCTATGAGATATTTCTATTACACAGCATAGGCATACTTAAAATGATACCTCAAAACGCATTCTTTAACTCCTGCTGAATATGGCGATACCAAATGTGTGAGACTTTTTCACAGTCTGGCCACATAGAGGGGTTCCACATCCAATAAGCGCCTGTTAGCGTTCTAAGGGGAAAAATCACACATCTAATTTCTTAACTACCTATTGCTGTTTTTCAGGTCCTGGAGCATCAGGACAATGGAATTATCCACAAAATGACCCCATTTTGGAAAGCAAACACCCCAAGGTATGTTTTAAGAGGCATGCGGAGTCTTCTGAAGACTTCATTTTTTGCCACAAGTTTTTGGAAAATGCGAAAAGAAAATGAAAATGTATTTTTTTCTACTCAAAGTTGTCAATCTATGAGATATTTCTAATACACTGCATAGGCATACTTAAAATTACACCCCAAAACACATTCTCTAACTCTTCCTGAATATGGTGATACCAAATGTGTGAGACTTTTTCACAGTCTGGCCACATAGAGGGGTTCCACATCCAATAAGCACCTGTTAGCGTTCTAGGGGGAAAAATCGCACATCTAATTTCTTGACTACCTATTGCCGTTTTGGAGGTCCTGGAGCATCAGGACAATGGAATTATCCACAAAATGACCCCATTTTGGAAAGCAAACACCCCAAGGTATGTTTTAAGAGGCATGGGGAGTCTTCTGAAGACTTCATTTTTTGCCAAAAGTTTTTGGAATATGTTAAAAGAAAATGAAAATGTATTTTTTTCTACGCAAAGTTGTCAATATAGAAGATATTTCTAATACACTGCATAGGCATACTTAAAATTACACCCCAAAACACATTCTCTAACTCTTCCTGAGTATAACGATACCACACGTGCAAGACTTTTTCACAGCCTAGCCAAATGGAGGGGCCCCACATGCAATAAGCACCGTTAGGCATACTAAGGGCAAAAATTACACATCTAATTTATTGACTACGTATCACAATTTTGGAGGTCCTGGAGCAGCAAAGTCTTCTGAAGACTTTTTACACAGATTTTTAGAAAATGTGAAAAAAAAGTAGTTATTTTTTTTTTAATGCAATGTTACCAATAATAACATATTTCTAACACACTGCATAGGTATTCTTAGAATAACACTTTAAAACACATTCTGTTACTTTTCCTGAGTATGGGGATACCACATTGTAAGACATTTTCAGTGTTTGGACTGATTACTGGTCATTGCAACCTGTTTATCACAAAAATTAGCAAACATTATATATCAATAAAGCATAGTGTAGCTTCACCTACAGCCTGTTCCTAAAAGCTTAACCTACTAGTACGTGGCTGTCCACATAGCACTATGTTCATTCACCAAGAAGGTGAACAAAAGATAAACCAAAGAGTACCTGTGGTTTCAGTGCAGAGGATGGGTGGCACCAGTGTCTTGCAGGAAGGTAGCCAGTGGGATGTGCCGATGGGTCAGTACCGGTGTCATGCATAGACGTGGTGAGCAAACAGGCAAAGTAGTGGTCCAGGAAGAAGACAGGAACATGGTCCATAAAAAGGCCACAGTCAATACAGACAGCAAGCAAAGACGTGGTAAAAGGATTGGTCCAGGCAGAAACATTAAGCTTAGGGCCTTGGTTAGGTAAGACTGGACAAAGGGGTAGAGGCTTCATCCCACCCAAATCTCTTTGAAGCCTCTGGTCTCCAGACCCTGATCCGGGAATTAAAAAACCCAAAGAAAACAAAAAGGTTTTCTCTGCTCGGAAACACTACTCTGGATCCCCTCACATATGTGAGACCCCTGTGTTGTCTTGAATCCCACTACTAAAGTGGGAGGGCAAAAGATCAGTCCAGGAGGCAGGCAGAGGCATGGTCGATTAACAGGCCGAGGTCAGTTCAGGCAGCAGGCAGAGGCATGGTCGATTAACAGGCCGAGGTCAGTTCAGGCAGCAGGCAGAGGCATGGTCCATTAACATGCCGAGGTCAGTTCAGGCAGCAAGCAGAGGCATAGTCAATAAACAGGCCGAGGTCAGTTCAGATGGAAGGCAGGAAAATGAATTCAGGCAACAGGCAGAAACGTGGCAGGGAAATAGCAAACAGAGGACAAAGAGATATATCTTCACCGTACTTCACTAATAATGTAGTGCGGTATGGTAGATACGGAAGCACTTTTCTATACAGAGACCAGGCTTTGAGGGACACTGGGGACAGTAGTATCCGGTGTCAGATCGAATTCTATGTTTGGAGCATACCCGACATCTCTTTTGAGGATTGCGGTCTGTTTCGGTAGGGGGGACGATATTGGGGAAATGTCTTTCATGCAATCGGCTCACTGCATCAGACCGAATTTGTTCAGGTACGGGTCTTACTTGATAGATGAGGGATGTGATTATCTCTTCCTGATATTGTAAGAAGGTGACAGGTCTTTGTGTGGACTTCTGGAAAACGATGTAGGAATTGTACAGGGCCATATGGAAAAGGTAGAAGGATACTTTTTTATGCCAGTAGATTGATCTTCTGTTGGGTATGTAGGGCTGTAACATTTGATCATTTAAATCCACTCCCCCCATGAACAGGTTGTATTCGTGTATGCATTGGGGTTTTCGGATGGGACCGCGACTTCCTTGAATTTCCAATGAGCTGCTGTTATGGATAGATGAAAGGACATACACATCCCGTTTGTCTCGCCACTTAAGGGCCAGGATCTCTTCATTTCTCAAGCTAGCTGACTCCCCCCTGTTTAGCTTGGTGGCAACCAATTGTTGTGGAAATCCTTTCCGATTGGGTCGAACTGTGCCACAGGCTACAGTGTCCTTGAGATAAAGGTGGCGGAAAAGGGGCAGGCTTGTGTAGAAATTGTCCACGTAAAGGTGGTACCCCTGATTGAAGAGGGGGTATACCAGGTCCCAGACAATTTTTCCACTAATCCCCATATAGGCTGGGCATTCAGGGGGCTCTAGCTGACTGTCCTTTCCCTCGTAGATACGGAACTTGTACACATACCCTGTGGCCCTTTTGCAGAGTTTGTTCATCTTCACCCCGTATCTGGCCCGTTTACTTGGAATGTACTGTTTTATGATCAGCCTCCCAGTGAAATGGATTAGGGATTCATCGACACAGATGTTTTTTTCAGGACAATATATTTCTGAAAATTTTTGGTTGAAATAATTGATTAGTGGACAAATTTTATAAAGTTTGTCGTACTCGGGGTGATCTCTGGGGGGGAACAGGGAATTATCGTTGAAATGTAGAAAGTGCATAATTGTTTTATAGCGGGTCCTGGACATAGTGGCAGAAAAGAGCGGCATGTGTTGAATGGGATTTGTCGTCCAATAAGCATGCAGTTCATTTTATTTTGTTAGTCCCATATTAAATGTAAGGCCAAGAAACACTCTAAATTCTTCAACTGTGAGGCATTTCCACTCAAATGTTCGAGCATAACAGGAGTTGGGATTTTGAGTGATAAATTGCTGGGCGAAAATATTGCATTGGTGCACAACTGAATTCAAAAACTCTTCAGTGAAAAATAAATGGAAATAATCAATGGCTGTAAAATTTTGGGTTTCTGCCTGAATGCCTGGTTGGGCTATGAATGGGGGAATTATAGGTGCTCCTGATCCTGAAGGTAGCCACACAGGGTTTAAAAGAGCATCTGGGACAGCAGTATGGGCCCTAATCCTTGGTGGCTGATGTGACACCTGCATACTAGAACTTGCACTTACAGTGCTGGTAGTAGCCATATCAGAAGAACGTATTGAGCTGCTGGTGGTTGCTTGCTGCTCCTTGGAGTTCCTCATTCTTTTTGTTGGAACACCTTCTTCTGATTCAGAGAGTGAACTGCTGCTGTGTACTGGTTCATATACAGAATCGGAGTTTGACAGTGATAGTTCTCCGTCACTCTCATCTGTCATACTCAGAATTTGAAATGCCTCCTGGCTTGTATATGATCTTTTGGCCATATTTTTGACACTGATCAGGACCCACTGGTATGGCAGTGATCAGGATGATGGTGTTGCAGTGAGGGACAGATATCTGGCTGCAGTTGGTTCACACTAGTCACTGTTGGGCAAAAATCAGAGATACAGTGAGCTGGCTGGCAATGTTTTGTGAGTGTGTGTAAACTCTGTGCAAAGGCTGAAAATTACTCACAGTTAGCTGTACTGGATCTCTCTCCTCACAGACGATGGCAGTGAACAGGATCCACTGTTGTGGCAGAGATCAGGGACACTTTATGAACAGGCACACTGTAAGTTGATCAGGGACACTGATTGGGCCACTGTATGGTGATCAGGGACACTGCTGGGCCACTGCGGTGATCAGGGACACTGCTGGGCCACTTGTGTGTCGATCAGGGACACTGTGGCAATCAGGGACACTGCTGGACCACTTGTGCGGCGACCATGGACACTGCTGGGCCACTGCGATGATCAGGACACTGCTGGGCCACTTGTGTGGCAATCAGAAACACTGCTGGGCAACTGCGGTGATCAGGGACACTGCGGTGATCAGGGGCACTGCTGGACCACTTGTCCGGCGATCAGGGACGCTGCTGGCCACTTGTGTGGTGATCAGGGACACTGCTGGGCCACTTGTGTGGTGATCTGGGCCACTGCGGCAATCAGGGACACTGCGGTGATCAGGGACACTGCTGGACCACTTGTGCAGCAATCGGGGACACTGCGGTGATCAGGGACACTGCTGGGAAACTGCGGTGATCAGGGACACTGCTGGACCACTTCTGCGGCGATCAGGGCCACTGCTGGGCCACTGCGATGATCAGGACACTGCTGGGCCACTTGTGTGGCAATCAGAAACACTGCTGGACTACTGCGGTGATCAGGGACACTTCGGTGATCAGGAGCACTGCTGGACCACTTGTCCGGCGATCAGGGACACTGCTGGGCCACTTGTGTGGTGATCAGGAACACTGCTGGGACAATGCGGGGATCAGGGACACTGCTGGGCCAATTGTGTGGTGATCAGGAACACTGCTGGGCCAATGCGGTGATCAGGGACACTGCTGGGCCACTTGTGTGGTGATCAGGAACACTGCTGGGCCAATGCGGTGATCAGGGACACTGCTGGGCCACTTGTGTGGTGGTCAGGGACACTGCTGGGCCACTGCGGCAATCAGGGCCACTGCAGCGATCAGGGACACTGCTGGACCACTTGTGCGGCAATCAGGGACACTGCGGTGATCAGGGACACTGCTGGGCCACTGCGGTGATCAGGGACACTGCTGGACCACTTGTGCGGCAATCAGGGACAATGCTGGGCCACTTGTGCGGCAATCAGGGACACTGCTGGGCCACTTGTGTGGCAATCAGGGACACTGCTGGGCCACTGCGGCAATCAGGGACACTGCTGGGCCACTGCGGCAATCAGGGACACTGCTGGACCACTTGTGCGGCAATCAGGGACACTGCGGCGATCAGGGACACTGCTGGACCACTTGTGCAGCAATCAGGGACACTGCGGTGATCAGGGACACTGCTGGGCCACTGCGGTGATCAGGGACACTGCTGGGCCACTGCAGCAATCAGGGCCACTGCGGCGATCAGGGACACTGCTGGACCACTTGTGCGGCAATCAGGGACACTGCGGTGATCAGGGACACTGCTGGGCCACTGCGGTGATCAGGGACACTGCTTGGCCACTTGTGCGGCAATCAGGGACACTGCTGGGCCACTTGTGCGGCAATCAGGGACACTGCTGGGCCACTTGTGTGGCAATCAGGGACACTGCTGGGCCACTGCGGCAATCAGGGACACTGCTGGACCACTTTTGCGGCAATCAGGGACACTGCGGTGATCAGGGACACTGCTGGGCCACTGCGGTGATCAGGGACACTGCTGGGCCACTTGTGTGGTGATCAGGAACACTGCTGGGCCAATGCGGTGATCAGGGACAATGCTGGGCCACTTGTGTGGTGGTCAGGGCCACTGCTGGGCCACTGCGGCAATCAGGGCCACTGCGGCGATCAGGGACACTGCTGGACCACTTGTGCGGCAATCAGGGACACTGCGGTGATCAGGGACACTGCTGGGCCACTGCGGTGATCAGGGACACTGCTGGACCACTTGTGCGGCAATCAGGGACAATGCTGGGCCACTTGTGCGGCAATCAGGGACACTGCTGGGCCACTTGTGTGGCGATAAGGGACACTGCTGGGCCAGTGCGGCAATCAGGGACACTGCTGGGCCACTGCGGCAATCAGGGACACTGCTGGGCCACTGCGGCAATCAGGGACACTGCTGGACCACTTGTGCGGCAATCAGGGACACTGTGGCAATCAGGAACACTGCTGGACCACTTGTGCGGCAATCAGGGACACTGCGGTGATCAGGGACACTGCTGGGCCACTGCGGCATCAGGGACACTGCTGGGCCACTTGTGTGGCAATCAGGGACACTGCTTGGCCACTGCGGCGATACTGCTGGGCCACTTGTGTGACGATCAGGGACACTGCTTGGCCACTGCGGCGATCAGGGACACTGCTTGGCCACTTGTGTGGCGATCAGGAACACTGTGACGATCAGGGACACTGTGGCGATCAGGAACACTGCTGGGCCACTATGTGGCGATCAGGGACACTGACAATCAGGGACACTGCTGGGCCACTTGTTGGGCGATCAGGGCCACTTGTTGGCAATCAGGACCACTTTTGGGCAATCAAGGCCACTTGTGGGCGATCAGGGCCACTTGGGGCAATCAGGGACACTTGTGGGCGATCAGGGCCACTTGTGGGGGCAATCAGGGCCACTTATTGGGGCGATCAGGGCCACTTATTGGGGCGATCAGGGACACTTTAGGGGCGATCAGGGACACTTTAGGGGCGATCAGGTGTCACTGAGCTGGAGGGCAGTTAGCTACTACCTATTGTTCGCTGTTTCTCCTCTCACAGACAACTCCGTGTGAGGAGAAGGAGGCGGAAGCCGCACCATGCGGCTTTTGTTTACACTTAAGCTGTGCCCTTATTGGACACAGCTGATCACATGGTATGGGACCGATTTAATTGGTCCCATACCATGTCACGTAATCCACCGTGTCCGTCGGACTCGGCGATCATCGGGCTCGCGGGTGCGCGCTCTAGGAGTCGCGCACGAGCCTCAGATACAAGGTGCCGTTTAGAAACGGCAACCCGCTCCTGGAGGTGTCCCGTCCTGCCGTTTATAAACAGCGGCCGGACGGGAAGTGGTTAAAATACCACTTTGGACTTTCTGACCATTGGTGTAATCCTCCTACTTCTTCTTGCATAGTCTGAGAACTAAGGGGGGGGGGGTTATTGTAAAAAGGTTAGCTGCCTGGCTGTCTTGTTCAGCCTCTTAATCCAGTGTATTCTGAAGGGCCAAGAACAGCCAGAGAAGTCATATTCCTTATCTGCTTACTGCCAGGTAAGTAGTATCTTCAGCCCAAGGCCTCTTTCACATAGGCAGCCACGAAAGGGGTCTGTGGCAAAAACGGGCAATTAAGCCGTGGTTTTCATGGCCATCTAAAATCTATCATACAGCCATAGGGAGATTGTACAAATGTGGTCGCTGCGAGACTTTGCATCACAGCCGCAGCAAACTTAACTCGGCTTGTGGAGCTGACAGGTGGCACCTCCAGTCAAACTCACCCGTTCGAGTCAGTGAAGCCGCACCAATAGGGGATGTATAAAAAATTAAATGTGGGTGAATTTACAAATTCCAATATACAGTATTTGCCGGCGTATAAGACGACCCCCTACTTTTCCTGCTAAAATGTAGTGTTTGGGCTACACTCGCCGTATAAGACTACCCCTCTTCCAATGCACACCAGTGGGAGGAATAGGGCCCCATCATCGGTGTCAGTGAGAGGACTAGTGCCCCATCATTGGTATTAGTGGCAGAAATAGTGCTCCATCATTAGTATCAGTGGGAGGAATAGTGCCCCATCATTGGTATTAGTGGCAGAAATAGTACCCCATCATTGGTGTCAGTGGGAGGAATAGTGCCCCATCATCGGTGTCAGTGGGAGGACTAGTGCCCCATTATTGGTATTAGTGGCAGAAATAGTGCCCCATCATTAGTATCAGTGGGGGGAATAGTGTCCCAACATTGGTGTCAGTGGGAGGAATAGTGCCCCATCATTGGTGTCAGTGGGAGGAATGGTGTCCCAACATTGGTGTCAGTGGGAGGAATGGTGTCCCATCATTGGTGTCAGTGGGGGGTGGAATTGTGCCCCATGATTGGTGTCAGTGGGGGGGGGAATAGTGCCCCATCGTTGGTGTCAGTGGGGGGAGGAATAGTGCCCCATTGTTGGTGTCAGTGGGAGGACTAGTGCCCCAACATTGGTGTCAGTGGGAGGAATAGTGCTCCATCATTGGTATCAGTGACACCAATGATGGGGCACTATTCCTCCCACTGACACCAATTACACTTGCTGACCCTGTTCTAGTATGGTGATGCTGCAGCTAGCATATGTGGTTGCAGCAGCACCTCTACACTGAACACTTACCTGCTGCTCCTGAGGAGGCGGAGCCGAGCAGCCGCACGAACATCCAGTGGCCGAACTGAAGGAGCAGCCGCGCTTCCTGGACCGGATCGTCGTGGGACCGGAGCCAGGTAAGAAACAGCCCCTGCCCACCCCTGTACTTAGTGTCCCTTCCGTTGGAAGGGGGGGGGGTGCGGCGGCGGCACCGCGCCACCCGCCTAAAAAGTGTCAGTATGCCGTATACCAGCGTATAAGACGACCCCCGACTTTTGAGAAGATTTTCAAGGGGTAAAAAGTCGTCTTATACAGCGGAAAATACGGTATCTCTATAAAAGGAGATTCCAAAATGACCATAAATAAAATGGCTGGTGAACACCCGGCTGACCATCAAACCCATACAAAACAAGTAATATTCATTTTAGTGTATATTTTTTCCTGAAAATTTGTGTTAAATGAAAAGCTGCACAAATATCATGTGACATAAGAAAATTGTCACAGCCACCACTTTATTCTCCAGGGCCTCTGCTTTCAGAAAGTATATAATGAATGAGAGTTTTCTAGCAAAAAATACTGATATTTACACATATGTGAAAAATTAAAAAAATTGCCCAGAGCAGCAAGTAATTAAAGGAAGGGATTGCTTTCCCCCACCGAGCCGAGATCTGACAACTACAGCTGGGGTGCCGATATGCAAGAGATAAAAAATCAAAATCATGTCACATGATCCCAGAGCTGCAGCATCGCCAGCCCCCCCCCACACCTAATATCTGCAAAATTTGAAAACAGCGCAGCTGTGTGGGGCTCCACCCACATGGCCGGGTTATTCATTCACAGACTTCCATGAATGAACTACAAGTCCTGGCAGCCTTAGCGGCTGTTGGTTTGTAGTTTTCAATGAACTACACCCCTTTCCCGTAAATCCCGTACACCCCTTACATCCCTTACAACCCGTACACCCCATACATCCTGTACACCCCATACATCCTGTACATCCCATACATCCTGTACATCCCGTACACCCCTTACATCCCGTACACCCCTTACATCCAGTACATCCCGTACACCCCATGCATCCCGTACGGCAAGCAGATATTCTGACAGGACTGCAGACCTGCAAGGCATCAGCCATCTACTGATCCCTGGTGCAATGCTTTCCAGGCTCCTTTGGACATAAATAATGCACATTTTTTACCTACAAAATATCTGCCTCTGCCTCCCTCAAGTGTCCTTCATTCGCAAGTTTGATATTTGGAAGATATGTGTAATAAAGGACCCCTTTGATGGAAGTAAAGGGCCCCGGTATTGGTGGCAAGAGCCCTGGCCAGAGTTCAGGGAGGTCCTTCAAGGTTTCTTGCACCGGGGCCCTAAATGTTCTAGTCATGCCTCTGACTAGAGGATTTTTTTTTTAAGTGTAGGACTATCCTAAACAACACTAAACCCAAGTCCTACATTTAGAAAAATATAGATAAAAAAAAATTGATATAGAATCAATGTATCCTAAAGCCTATATCATCGCACATCATGAATATAGTATTTAGAATAGTTGATTATATTGGATCTGCTACTATACACTAATGAGTAGTTTCATATTCTCCTCTGATAAGGTGTCTAAATGAGGCAATCGGCGTAGTTTGGGTCATCCTGTGTTCAATTGTCAGAAGGTGTTGCTATGTAAATCTATGCCAACCAATGGGAGACTGTGTGGCTCTATAAGAGCTAGCTTAATCCACTGCTAATCACACCCTCGGGCGAAGTCGTGTGACGAAACGCGTTAGGAGGTGATCCAGCAGTGAAGTCATCACGTACGCCATTATCACGTGTCTGATCCACATGACTGCAATCGCGTCATCTGTTGCAGGCAGGTGAGACGTCACTGTGTGTGTTGGAAGCCGTGTACTAAGCGCTGCAGGCTGGGACCGATTTTTAAATTAAAAGGCTTTATATTTGCTTAATGTGAGTGCAGTTTTAATTGGGAATTTGTTGGAATAAAATTTCTGAAACGTTTTTACACTGTAGAGAGTTTTTTTTATTTATTTATTTATTTATTTATTTATTTATCGAGTTTATATAGCACCAAAGAGTTTGCTCAGCGCTGTACAATAGAGGGGGGGGCAATACATGAAACAGTACAGTAACATCAAACAGCACATAAGGGGTAAGAGGGCCCTACTCTTTCGAGCTTACAATCTAGGAGGGAGGGGGTAGAGGTACAGGAGGAAATGGCTGTGGGGGATGGAGTGGTAGGAGGAGGGAAGGGCAGCGGCTGTTAGGTGAGGGTGGGGTAGGCTTCCCTGAAGAGGTGGGTTTTCAGGGAGCGCCTGAAGGTGAGGAGGGAAGGTGACAGTCTGATGGATTGGGGTAGTGAGTTCCAGAGGATGGGGGAGGACCTGGAGAAGTCTTGCAGTCGTGCGTGGGAGGAGGAGACCAGGGAGCAAGATAGAAGGAGGTCCTGTGAAGAGCGAAGGGTACGGGTAGGGTGGTACCTGGGAATCAGGTCGGTGAGGTAGTTAGGGGCAGTGTTGTGAATGGCCTTGTAGATCAGAGTGAGCAGTTTGAATTTAATGCGTTGGGCAATGGGGAGCCAGTGGAGGGAGAGGCAGAGGGGGGAGGCAGAGGTGGAGCGGCTGGTGAGGTGGATGAGTCTGGCAGCTGAGTTCAGGATGGTCTGAAGCGGGGAGAGTTTGCACTGGGGTAGGTCGGTGAGGAGGGAGTTGCAGTAGTCAAGGCGTGAGATAATCAGGGAGTGTACGAGTAGTTTAGTGGTGTCTGGGGTAAGGAAGGAGCGTATCTTGGCGATGTTCCGGAGGTGGAGCCTGCATGTATTTGTAAGTGATTTGACATGAGGTTGAAAGGAAAGGTTTGAGTCCAGAATGACGCCAAGGACCTTGGCTTGCTGGGCAGGATTGATGGTGGTGTTGTTGGTAGTGATGGAAAGGATGGGGGGGGGGGGCGCGGGAAGGGGGAAAGACGAGAAGCTCGGTTTTGGAGGAGTTGAGAGGTGATAGGGTCCAGGGGGCAGGTAGTGAGGCGGGCTTCTGAGAAGACTCTGGTGACTTCCTCAGTGGTAGTAGGGCTGAAGGAGTGCAGTAATGGGGGGGTTACGGTAGGCAGGGCCTTGGGTGTGGTGGGGGGCAGTGCCGTTGCGAGGTCAAAGGAGGGGAGAAATGAGGGGGTGATGGAAGGGGGGAGGCTAGATGGGGAGGTAGATTGCAAGTTGACTATGTCCTTGCGGATTGCGTCAATCTTGTTGTGGAGATGAGTGGCAATCTCGTGGGCGGTAAGTGAGGTACTGTGTGGAGGTGGGGGGGGGAGAGCAGGGAGTTGAAGGTGGAGAAGAGTCGGCGAGGGTAGGTGGAGAGGGTGTTGATCAGGTCAACGAAGTAGGCCTGCTTGGAGGAAGGCAGATTTGTAGAGGGAGAATGCATGAGGGGACCTGGTTTTGCGCCATAGTCTCTCCAGCGCACGACTGCGACGTTTGAGGCATTTAGTATGGTCGTTCTGCCATGGTTGGAGCGGTCTGGGTTTGATGTTGCGTGTGGTTAGGGGTGCCAGAGAGTCTAGGGTAGCTGATAGTGAGTCGTTGTACGCGGTGGTGGCTAGGTCAGGACATGACAGTGAAAGGATGCTGTCGCGTAAGCGGTCGGCAGCCGAGTGGAGGGGGGCCGGGTGCAGGTTGCGAAGGTTGCGGCTGGTGATGGTTTGGCGCACTGGGGGGGGGGGGAGTTAGGGGAAGGGGAGATGGAGAACGTGAGGAGGTGGTGGTCGGAGAGAGGGAACGGGGTGTTAGTGAAGTGGTTAAGGGTACAGAGGTGGGAGAAGACGAGGTCCAGGGTGTTCCCATTGATGTGGGTGGAGGATTGAGTGTAATGTGTGAGCGCGAAGGAGGAGGTTAGGTGGAGGAGTTGGGAGGTAGCTGGGGTGTTGTCGTTGATGGGGATGTTGAAGTCCCCGAGGATGATGGTCGGTAGCTCAGAGGAGAGGAAGAAGGGAAGTCAGGCGGCGAAGTCATCCAGGAAGCGGGCTATGGATCCGGGGGGCCTGTAGATCACTGCGATCCTTAGGGGGGTGGGTGAGAAGAGCCGGATGCAGTGAGCTTCGAAGGAGGAGAAGGTTAGGGAGGACCTGGAAGGTGCTCAGCGGTGATAGGAGCAGGCCGACACCACCACCTTTGTGACCGCCCAGTCTTGGTGAATGGGACCAGATGAGACCTCCATGGGAGAGTGCCGCAGGGGAGGTAGTGTCAGTGGCCTGTACCCAGGTTTCGGTGACGGCTAGGAGGTTGAGGGAGCGGGAGATAAAGAGGTCATGGATGGCAGTTAGTTTGTTGCAAACCGAACGGGCGTTCAGAAGTGCAACCGAGAGAGGGGGGATGGATGCGGGGAGGAGGTGCTCAGGTATGAGGTTGAGGGGGTTGCGGCAGCTGGCGGGAGCAGGGGGGTCCCTGGGGGGGGGGGGTTCCTAGAGGGGGGGAGAGGTGGTGAGGGGCCAGGGTTCGGGGAGATGTCCCCAGCGGATAGGAGAAGGAGAAGGGTGAGGAGGGTGGCATGGGAATGGGAGGTGCAGGAGCGTGTGGGTCTGGTAGTGGTGGCACGTGGGTCGACCGGGGAGTGGAGTACCAGGAGGAGGTGGTGAGTGCCGTAGTGGGGAGAGGGCAGAAGTGAAGGGGCAATGTAGAGCTGTTTTGGGGGGGTGGGCGGGTAGAGGGAGGCGATTTTTGGGATGGAGGAGAGGAAAACGAGGAGGAGAAGTGCAGGTAGCATGCTGGGGTGAGTGCAGTGCTGTTCGGGTCAGGGGAGGTGAAGGGATACGGGTCAGGGCGAGGTGATGTGGAGAGTCTGTATCACCATGGAGGAGTCCACTAGAGTCCTTCTGTAGGGGGAGAGTGGGTGTAAAGTCCAGCAGCTGGTTGGCTGCAATCTGTGGGTGCAGTATGCTGGCGTCCGAGGGGTCTTCAGTGGGTCCGGTGGATCGGCGAGTGGAGGGGACGTAGGGTGTGATGTCTGGGGGCGTTGGTAGGCACGGCGTCTGGTGATGCTGGCGGCTCGGTGACTTGAGATTCGCTGGGTGGTCCGGGTCCGGGAGATTCGCTGGGCGACGTCTCGATTCGCTGGGTGGTCCGGGTGTTGGGTGTCCAGAGGTGGTAGCTGGGTGCCTGGTAGCTGGTTGCTGGGTGTCCAGGGGTGGTAGCTGGGAGCCTGGTAGCTGGGTGCTGGGTGTCCAGGGGTGGTAGCTGGGAGCCTGGTAGCTGGGTGCTGGGTGTCCAGGGGTGGTAGCTGGGTGCCCGGTAGCTGGGTGCTGGGTGTCCAGGGGTGGGCCCAGAACCGATGTAAGGGCTGGGCAGCGGAGCAGCGATCAGTGGGCCTGAGCTGGTTCCTGGTGGTCAGGGATGGACACAGGGCTAGTGAGGAGGGCCCTGCGGAGGCTGGCAAGTCTGTGGGGATCGGTGGTGGCAGCTTACCCGTTCTGGTGGTGCTGCCGTGCAGGTATCCTGGGGTGGTCCTGGGCTGCTGTCAGCTTGGTGGTCCTTGCTAGGCAGATCTTTGGTGGGGTGGTTGCTGTCACCTTGCGTCAGGCTGCTGTGGCCCTGGAGACGGTGGAGAGGGTCAGGGGCCGCCTGGGGAGGACCACCCCACTGTGTGTCAGAGGGCAGGAGCCGAGGGACGGAACGGCGGCGCTGCGATTCGGCGGCGGTGCCGCAAGTCGGCCCGCGAATAAATCGAGGCCGCGGCATCGCCGGTTTTAGTAGGCCGCGATTTCGGAGGGGGCCAAAACTGCTCAGGACCCCTCCCGGATGCTTCACTAGGGGCCGCAGGTGTGTCGGGGCCCTCGTAGTCTCCGTTGCCGCCCGGATGGCAGCGGATTAGGCAGTGGGGCGACGGAGCTCTCTGATGGCATGTTGCTCCGTCGCCATCTTGGAACAGGTATGTTCTATTTATTATATCTATTTTTATCTATAATCTATGTTTTCTATTTCTTCACATGTGGCTCATGCTCAATATGATGGAGATTACTGAGAACATCTGATGAATGATTACTAACGATATGCTGCTGATTTATCTCACATCCATTGATATATAAGATATGCTGGTTTATCACCAGTATCTGGTGAGTTTGCACTTTGATGGGGTGTTGAGCACTGGATCATTCACATTGGTGGAGGATTGATTATGTGTGAAAGAAAGATTCCATGTCTTCATTGAAGGAAGATCATATGATATGTACAGTATATGGACTTTATTTGATGGACTTTGTTATTATTATTATACAGGATTTATAGAGCGCCAAGAGTTTGCTCAGCGCTTTAGGATCAGTTATTTGATTTTCACTATATCATTTTTTATATAATTTTTGTGTCACAAATTTTCATTTTATTTTGTGGTTCTGGGTTTTCTAGACATTTATTTATTTCATTTATTTATTTATTTTAGTTGTAATTTAAGAGCGCTGTTATTGTGGTCTCTTTGCCACATATTTATACATAAGTCCTACATTTGTTTTTAAATTGGGGTATTCCTAATTCCTTCCCGCCCGGCCTATTGTGCAATGACAGCCGAAGGGGAACCCTATTGTGCAATGACGGCCGTGCGGGATCCCTATTGTACAATGACGGCTTAGCGGGATCCCTATTGTACAATGACAGCTGTACGGGAACCCTATTGTACAATAATGGCACAGTAGGATCCCTATTGTAGAATGATGGCCGAGCTTGATCCCTATTGTACAATGTCGGAAGAGCGGGATCCCTATTGTACAATGACGTCCAAGCGGGATCCCTGTTGTACAATGAGGGCCGTGCGGGAACCCTGTTGTAAAATGACGGCCGTGCGGGATCCCTATTGTACAGTGACGGCTGAGCGGGATCCCTATTGTACAATGATGGCCGAGCTTGATCCCTATTGTAGAATGACGGCCGTGCGGCAACCTTATTGTACAGTGACAGCCGAGAGGGATCCCTATTGTACAATGACGGCCGAGCAGGATCCCTATTGTACAATGATGGCCGAGCGGGAACCCTGTTGTACAATGACGGCCGAGCGGGATCCCTATTGTACAATGACGGCCGAGCGGGATCCCTATTGTACAATGATGGCCGAGCGGGATCCCTATTGTACAATGATGGCCAAGCGGGAACCCTGTTGTACAATGACGGCTGAGTGAGAACCCTATTATCCTGGGAGGACGTCATATGACACCCTCCAAGAATTGGGCCGCCATTTGTTAATTAAAATTTTTTAAACTATTCTAAAAAAAAAAACTGTCACCAGTCAGTGTCCTCGATCACCACCTAGCCAGTCATATGATGACACTGTACTGCACTGTGAATTATTACAAAAAAGTTCAGAAAACTCGCCATGTCTCTTACTAAATACCTCAGACTGTCTTCTTTCTGAAAAGCGGTCATTTTGGGGGTATTTATACTGTTCTGGTGTTTTTGGTCCTCAAGAAATTAGATCTTCATTCAAAGTGCAGCGCCATATGCATTCAAAGTGCATCAGCACTGAAAGGTGAAATCTGTCCTGGGCAGGAAGGGGGTAAAAGTGCCCGGTAGGCAAGTGACTAATAATATAAATGCTAAGTCCTGGCTTTGTTTTTCTCCTGGGGGATCCTGCCTCCAGTAGTGATTCTTCCTTCTTCCCTCCTGTCTGTCCCTCTGGTTTGTACCGATCCTGTGCCCCGTACAGGGATGGCAGTCCTCGGTCCTGGCATGTAGCCTCTGCCAGAGCCTACTCCACCTTCCCCTGGAGCTCTCCAACCTCCTCCCAGCAACCTGCACATACAGCCCCCATGCAGGTAATAGGTCCCATAGCGAGATATCTTGCAGCTGTGTTCTTCTTGAAATCTTTTCTTTGAATCCAGAAGGATTCCTATTCATTCTAAAGTCCTATGTGGGTTCTGTTACTAGAGGATTCCTGTTTTTAAGGCAAGGAATATTCCTCCTAACACTAACCCGAAGTCCTGGCTTTGTTTTGCTCCTGGGGGATCCTGCCTCCAGTAGTGATTCTTCCTTCTTCCCTCCTGTCTGTCCCTCTGGTTTGCACCAATCCTGCGACCCGCACAGGATGGCAATCCTCGGTCCTGGCATGGAGGATTCTTACTAATACTAAAGATAATCCTATCACAAGATGATTGTTTTTAGTCTCGGAGGATTCTTATTATTACTAAAGTCCTGTGTGGGATCTATTATTAGAGGATTCTTCTGTCTGAATAGAACTAACATTGGGAGCGAACACTAAGCTCCTCCCTCCTCCTATAATCTCCTCCTCTTACGCCGTACAACATCCATATAAACACTTACTGCATTTCCAAGCCGTTTTTCCAAATTCCGCGAATCCCTGAAAACAATGGAGAAACCATTGGCCGACTCTACGAATCCTCAGACAGATATTCTCTCTGGCCTCCTCGCACGCTGCCATGATTTCATCCAACTTTTTGGTAATACGATAAAATCTCTTCCAGGCGTTCATGATGACGTCCTCTTCAGTCCAAAGATTGGAACTCCAATCTCAGAGAAATCTGAAAGAACGTCCTCTCCTGTGCACCGCTCAAATGAAATGGCTGACTGCTGTGCTGACTTCTATTTATAGAATCTGCTCACTGTGACATCACTTCCTCTATCATGACCATATATGGGCATACAAGCTCCGCCCATTTTGTTTTTTTAAATTCAAATTCACATATCAACTTCCTCACTCGCATCACCATATATGGACATACAAGCTCCGCCCATTCCCCCCAGACACCAATACGGTGCTTCTAACACCAGGATTGTCGGGATGATGATAAAATATATAAAACCCAAAACTGAAATGATTCTCATTCATTCCACCCTGACAACATTTATAAACATTGATAACGTCCCATATATGTGTCACATACAAATATAGATCTGTGATATGATGCCGGGTGACAGGTCCTCTTTATACAGACATTGGGATCTAATACCTCCTATGCCCCTCCCCCCAGCACAGAATAGATGAGAACCTGAACTAAAGCTGGGGGAGGGACATGTACTGAGCTCCTATTTCGCTCAGCCAATAACAGTGCGGTGAATTTATCAACACAGGAGAGGCTGTGCATTGCGACCAATCAGCTTCTCTATTCACCTGATTTAGTTAATCTATGATCTTGGAAGAATGAAGCTGATTGGTGGATAGTTACAGATGTTTCTGCGTTCATAATTTCCTTTCGCACACTCTGGGCAACGCCTAGAAGGCGGGTCTGCCGAGGAGCATGACCTGCAACCAATCAGAGACAGGAGGCAGGGCCGAAAGGTAAACATAGTCCGGCTCCTCCCCCCAATGACTGCATGGTAGTCCGAAACACCAGCCGAGGCATACAGAGGGCGGAGGAAGGCCGGAGCCCAGCGGGAGGAGAGAGAGCAACCCCCGGCCGGCCAATCCCTTCATAGACTTCCCGGTGAGTCCTCCTCCCCCTCCCTGTATATATATTATCACTGAGTCCGGACACCGCCGTGTATACACCCCCCTCTGTATATACACCGCACCCCTCCCCCCTTCTCTGTATATACACCGCACCCCTCCCCCCTTCTCTGTATATACACCACACCCCTCCCCCCTCCTCTGTATATACACCACACCCCTCCCCCACTGTATATACACCACACCCCTGCCCCCTTCTCTGTATATACACCACACCCCTGCCCCCTTCCTGTGTATATACACCACACCCCTGCCCCCTTCCTGTGTATATACACCACACCCCTGCCCCCTTCTCTGTATATACACCACACCCCTGCCCCCTTCTCTGTATATACACCACACCCCTGCCCCCTTCCTGTGTATATACACCACACCCCTCCCCCGTATATACACCGCACCCCTCCTCTGTATATACACCGCACCCCTCCTCTGTATATACACCACACCCCTCCTCTGTATATACACCACACCCCTCCCCTCTCTTCTGTATATACACCACACCCCTGCCCCCTTGTCTGTATATACACCACACCCCTCCTCTGTATATACACCGCACCCCTCCTCTGTATATACACCGCAGCCCTCCCCCTCCTCTGTATATATACCGCACCCCTCCCCCCTCCTTTGTATATACACCGCACCCTTCCTCTGTATATACACCGCACCCCTCCCCCCTCCTCTGTATATACACCTCACCCCTCCCCCCTCCTCTGTATATACACCGCAGCCCTCCCCCCTCCTCTGTATATACACCTCACCTCTCCCCCCCTCTGTATATACACCTCACCCCTCCCCCCTCCTCTCTATATTCACCACACCCCTCCCCCCTCCTCTGTATATTAACTGCACCCCTCCCCCTTGGCGTCAGCCATTTGACCGCACTGACAGTGAGAACACCTTGCCTGCCGTTGTGGCCATCGTCATTTTTCTATGGTTTTTAGATACATGCTTTGTCTGTGAGTATGTTTTTATTTTTCACTCCTTACAATAACCCTTGGATAATGCACTAGGTGTGTGCGCCACCTGATTTCTCTATATCCAGTGGCTGATCTCCCCGTCTGAGGAGGGCTGCACCCCTCAAGCATTTCCTTTGGTTGTCACTGTCCTGGTACCCTTGGCTTCCCTTTTGGCTGTGCATATCCTGAGGCGCTGGAGAGTACATACGATATCCGGTTCGGTTGTTTTTTTTTAACTGCACACTGTGAGCTTTAATTTGAGGGTATTTACGTCCAAATCAGGTGAACGGTGTAGGAATTACAACAGTTTGCATATGTGCCTCCCACTTGTTAAGGGACCAAAAGTAAAGGGACAGAATAATCATAAATCAAACTTTCACTTTTTAATACTTGGTTTCAAATCCTTTGCAGTCAATTATAGCCTGAAGTGTGGAACGCATAGACATCACCAGACGCTGGGTTTCATCCCTGGTGATGCTCTGCCAGGCCTCTCCTGCAACTGTCTTCAGTTCCTGCTTGTTCTTGGGGCATTTTCTTCAGTTTTGTCTTCAGCAAGTGAAATGCATGCTCAATCGGATTCAGGTCAGGTGATGGACTTGGCCATTGCAGAACATTCCACTTCTTTCCGTTAAAAAACTCTTTGGTTGCTTTTGCAGTCTGCTTTGGGTCATTGTCCATCTGCACTGTGAAGTGTCCAATGAGTTGTGAAGCATTTGGCTGAATATGACCAGATAATATTCCCGAAACACTTCACAATTCATCCGGCTGCTTCTGTCATCAGTCACATCATCAATAAATACAAGAGAAGCAGTTCCATTGGCAGCCATACATGCCCACGCCGAGATTTATATAGCGCCAACAGTTTGCTCAGCACTTTACAATATAAAGGGAGACAATACAGCAACAATACAGTTCAATACAAGAGGGTTAGGAGGGCGTATGTGAACTTTTATATGCACTTTTTGCTTGTGCTGTAGTCCTCATAAAAAGGGGGAATCCAGACCCCCCCACCCCGATACACACCGGCTTTCATGGAATTTATTCTTTATTAAAATACCACTTTGGACTTTCTGACCATTGGTGTAATCCTCCTACTCCTTCTTGCATAGTCTGAGAACTAAGGGGGGGGGGGGGGGGTTATTGTAAAAAGGTTAGCTGCTTGGCTGTCTTGTTCAGCCTCTTAATCCAGTGTATTCTGAAGGGCCAAGAACAGCCAGAGAAGTCATATTCCTTATCTGCTTACTGCCAGGTAAGTAGTATCTTCAGCCCAAGGCCTCTTTCACATAGGCAGCCATTAACCACTTGCCGACCGCGCATAGCCGAATGAATTCTGGGAAAATGTCCTGCCAGTGGATGGTCATGGCAATGTCCCAAGACTAAGGTTCGGGCATCCTCCGGCACCACAATCCGGTCCTCCCTCCATAGGAGTCCCTCCTTGTTCTGGAGGGGAGCCCCATCGGAGGTGGACATTGCTGTGGACGCTCTCAGGATCTCGGAGCGAAGATTTGTCTGAAGGGCCAAGAAATTTCCTGCAGGAAGAATAGTGTCGGGCACTGGCATCTCCTTGGTGTCCTCGTACATGCGTGACAACGCGTCAGGCTTCGTGTTTTTCGAGCCGGGCCTGTATGTGATGTGGAACTGGAACCTCGAGAAAAACAATGCCCATCTTGCTTGTCGTGGGCGTAGACGTTTGGCCGTCCTCAGATATTCCAGGTTCTTGTGGTCCGTGAATATCAGGATGGGGTGGGAGGCACCTTCCAGCAGGTACCTCCATTCTTCTAAAGCGGTTTTGATAGCCAGTAGCTCGCGATCCCCAATGTCGTAGTTCCTCTCCGCAGGGGTAAGTTTCCGTGAAAAGAATGCTACTGGGTGAAGTAATTCCTTGGCGCCCTTCCGCTGGGAAAGGATGGAGCCAACCGCGTTTTCAGATGCATCTACTTCTAAGATGTAGGGCAGGGAGGCGTCGGGATGACCCAGAATGGGTGCCGAGGTAAATAACCTTTTTAGTGCTTCAAAAGCTTCCTGTGCCTCGGGCGTCCATCTGAATCGCGTCCCAAGCTTGGTTAACTGAGTGATGGGGGAGACCAGACCCGAGAAGTTCTTGATGAACTTCCGGTAAAAATTTGCGAACCCAATAAAACGTTGGACACTCTTCCTGTCCGTGGGTTCAGGCCAATCTAGGATCGCTGAGACTTTCTGAGGGTCCATTGCGACCCCCGTGGTGGAGATGATCAGACCCAGAAATGTAACACTAGCCTGTTCAAAGCAGCATTTCTCTGCTTTAGCGTACAACCCGTGCTGCCGCAACCGCCCCAACACCTTTGATACATGTACCCTGTGCTCCCCCAGGGAGGATGAAAAAATCAAAATGTCGTCTAAGTAGACGATGACAAAGATGTCCAGGAAGTCCCTAAAGATGTCGTTCACAAAGTGTTGGAAGGTGGCTGGCGCATTGCACAACCCAAAAGGCATGACCAGGTACTCAAAATGGCCGAAACGGGTGCGGAAGGCCGTCTTCCACTCATCCCCCTCCCTTATGCGAACCAAATTGTAGGCTCCCCTTAAGTCCAACTTGGTAAACACTACTGCAGCTTTTAGGCTCTGGAATAGTTCAGGTACCAGTGGTAATGGGTAACGATTTTTAATGGTGACCCTATTCAGCTCCCGATAGTCAATGCATGGCCTCAAAGTCTTGTCCTTCTTTTCTACAAAGAAGATCCCTGCACCTGCTGGGGAAGTGGAGGGACGGATGAATCCCTTTCGGAGGCTATCCTCAATATAGTCCTTCAGGGCCCCTAATTCTAGCTCAGAAAGGGGAAAAATTCGCCCGAACGGAATTTCCGAACCGGGCAACAGATCAATAGGACAGTCATATGGGCGGTTGGGGGGTAGAGCATCTGCTCCCCGTTCACTGAACACATCAAGAAACTCATGGTAGGCTGCAGGAATCACTTGTTTTAGGCTGTCATCCCCTTCAGAGCACAGGAGGACCCGGGGGACCTCCGGGCCCGAAGTTCGACACAGTTCCCGACAATATGGGGAAGGGAACGAGACAACCCCAGTCTCCCAGTCAATTTGGGGGTTATGGGCCCGCAACCAAGGGAGCCCCAGAATGACTGGGAAAAGGGGTGATGCAATAGCATCCAGGCGGAGGAGTTCCCGGTGCTGACCGGCAATGGAAGTCACAATGGAAGGGGTCTCCTGGTTAACCACCCCTGACTTTATCCGGGAACCATCAGCCAAAAAGATGTGAAACCCCTTCTCCTTTGGGCGGAGGGGAATACCCTGCTGGTGAGCAAAATTGATATCCACAAAACAGCTGCATGCCCCCGAATCAACTATGGCCGTCACCTCCACGGTCCTTTCTGAAAGCTGAAAGGAGAGGGGAACAACTAAGTACTGTGACGGGTTCATATTGCCAACAGATAAAGAAGATGAGGTGAACTTACTCAGTTTCTGCGGGCAGGAACGCACCATGTGACCAGCTTCGCCGCAGTACAGACACAGATTCTGGGAGCGTCTGCGCTGGCGTTCCTCAGGCGATAGTTTAGGCCGAGCCAGGCCTAGCTGCATGGGTTCGGGAGCATCTTCAAACGGCAGGTTCTGGGTGCTTGGCCTAGTATGTTGACTGGATCCCTGAAATGACCCCCAGGGATTTCCGCGACCCTGACCAGACCTCTCCAATCTGCGCTCCCGTAGTCTACGGTCAATTTTGATGGTGAGTGCAATTAGGTCCTCTAATGTCTCGGGCACCTCCACCCGGGCGAGCTCGTCTTTCAGAGCCTCTGATAGGCCCATACGAAACTGGTGCAAAAGTGCGATCTCGTTCCAACGAGTGTCACCCATCCAGCGCCTAAAGTCAGAGGCGTATTCCTCGGCCGCCCGCCGACCTTGTCGGAGTGCGTATAATGTGGCCTCGGCTGAGGCTGCCCGTTGTGGGTCATCATATAAGATGGCCATAGCGTTAAAGAAGCTGTCGACCGTAACCAGGTGAGGGTCATTGTTTCCCCTTAGTCGGTAGGCCCAGTCTTGGGGTTCACCCTGCAACAGGGAGACAACAAACCCCACTTTCACTGATTCCATCAAAAAGGTCCGTGGCTGCAGTTCAAAATAGAGCAGACAGGAGTCACGGAATGACCGAAAGCGTGTGCGATCCCCATGGAAGCGCTCGGGTAAGGGTACTCGGGGTTCTGCCATAGGGAGTGATGTGGGAGGCCCAGGA
This sequence comes from Staurois parvus, assembly GCF_062004578.1. NCBI lineage: Eukaryota > Metazoa > Chordata > Amphibia > Anura > Ranidae > Staurois > Staurois parvus. Next base: position 34,304 of record NW_028318041.1, on the reverse strand, counting down.
GCCGGCTCATGGACTGCTGCGACCGGGGGTGCAGGGGCCGGGGCCTGTGAGACAGGAACAGATATGGTGCAGGCCTGAAACCGATTCTCGATCTGCAGACATCTGTCCTGTAATGTGTTTACGGCTTGCGTCAGGGTAGCCAGGTGCCTGCAAACCTCGTCCAACGGGGAGAGTCCTCCTCGAGGCTCAGTCATGGCCTTCTGGTACTGTGAGGGACCGCCGAGCGGCACCACTAGCACTCCACTGGTCAGGCGTGCCCAGAGCGCGGAGTCTAAGCCCCAGGGTACTTGTTCACCAGGGCCCCTGATGGTGGGGATGGACTTGTAGTACCCCGAGACCAGGTCGCCTCTACTGAGCACACCTGTCAGTGGTAGTGGTGTTCGCCAGGGGCTCCAACCAGGGAGAGCCAGATGTGAGGAGGTCGGGTGACCCCGATGGGATGGATGGATGGATGGCTGAGCAAGTGCGTAGTCAGACAGGCCGAGTCGGTATTGTAGAGGACGGTAAGGTACAAGGGAGCAGGCAGAGAATCGTCGGGTCACACGCCAGGTCAGCAGCAGGAGGTCAGATCTAATAAGGGGCATCCAGGGAGAGAGGTCAGGCAAGCAAGGGTCTGGGCAGGAGAAATCAGCAAGGTCAAAGGCAATCCGGGTCAATAACTTACTAGGCACAGGTACAGGAACACAGGAAGCAGGTAAGACCAGAAGGCAACGAAATGACAGCTCAGGGACCTTTAAATATCCCGCCCTGCGCTGCCATTGGTGCCCAGCGGGCGGCCGCGGCTTCTACTGTGCATGCGCGAGCTCGAACGCCGCGGCCGGCCCGGACCTAGTGCCCGTGTACTAGGTGGAGCAGTGCGCCTGCGCCGGGACCATCGCGGCAGGGATCGAGGAGATCCCTGACAAAAAACTAACTATTTTTGGTTTTTAAATTTTTTTATTTTTTGGGGGGGATTTGTACTTTTAAATTTTTTTTTTTTAACTTTTTTTTCTTCAAACTTTAAACATTTTTAAAACAGCTGGTAGGGTCTCTCCAAATGCGATAGGTAGTCAGGAAACTGGCTAACATCTTTCGAGACCCTGTGTAAATGTGCCCTGAACTGTGCCGTGCTGTACCCTATACTAATACTCCACTAGTGTATGGTAGAGGCGGAAGCAGGACTTGACGCAGAGGCCAGGTTGGCCAGGACAGGAGGGACAACAATAGCGGCTGTCACGCCTAATTCCACGTTTGCTGCAGACACGACATCTTTTTTGGGGTCTACTTTGGGTTGGGGTACCAGGAATGGTATCGGGAAAATGTCTCTCATGCAGACGGCTAACTGCATCTGGGATAGGGGTTTGGGGCGCAGCACCTTCTGGATACAAAAGGGCCCTGTTGATCTCTAACTGGAAATTTAGGTATGATCCACTATGTCCAGTTGCTTTATAGAGAACAAAAGCATTATATACAGCCAATTGAAATAAATAAACTGACACTTTTATGTACCAGCGTTTGGCTTTTCGGGAAACTAAGTACGGCTTCATCATCTGGTCGTTGAAGTCCACCCCTCCCATGTTAAGGTTATAATCGTGGACACAGAGGGGCTTCTCAACAACACCAGCTGCCGTGGCAATTTGGACGGTCGTATCTGCGTGAATGGAAGACAGGAGGTAAACATCCAGTTTGTCCTTCCACTTCACTGCAAGCAATTCTTCGTTTCTCAAGCAGGCTTTGTCCCCCTTTCTAAGACGGGTGTTTACAAGCCGTTGGGGGAAGCCCCGGCGATTAGATCGCACAGTGCCACATGCGTAAATTCCCAGATTGAACAAATGTCTAAATAGTGGCACGCTTGAATAAAAATTGTCCACGTATAAGTGGTACCCCATATGGAAAAAGGGTGACACCAAGTCCCAAACTATCTTGCCACTGCTCCCCATGTGGTCTGGGCATCCAGGGGGCTCCAAGTGACTACCTTTTTCCTCGTAAATCCGAAACTTACATGTATAGCCTGTTGCCCTCTCACAGGTCTTATACATCTTGATCCCATATCTGGCACGCTTGCTGGGGAGAAATTGTTTGATTAGAAGGCGGCCAGAATATTGAATGAGGGACTCATCGATGCAGATGCTTTTATGGGGAGTATACACATCTGCAAATTTTTGGTTAAAGTGATTTACGAGGGGCCGAATTTTGTGGAGCCAGTCAAATTCAGGGTCACCCCGAGGACGACTAAGTGTGTTGTCATGGAAGTGCATAAAACGCATTATCTTCTCATATCTATGCCTGGCCATGGCAGCAGAGAACACAGACATGTGAACAAGCGGGTCTGTGGACCAATACAACCGCAATTGATTTTTTTTATTAATGCCCATGTTGAGGGTTAGGCCCAAAAAAACTTTAAATTCGGAAACCGTAATGGGTTTCCATGCGAATGGTCTGGCAAGGTTTGAATTTGGGTTGGAGGCGATATATTGTCGTGCATATAAATTGCTTTGATCCACAATCAATGCATAAAGATCTTCTGTGAAAAACAGCTCAAAAAAATCAAGGGGAGTATTTAAATTAGCTGTTTCCACCTGAATACTGGGTTGGGCAGTGAATGGGGGAAGTAAATGTGCTGCAGAATTTGTGGGCTGCCAATCGGGATTTGCAAGCACATCCGGAAGGATACTAGGGGCTCTACGGGCCTGTCTGCGAATTCTTGGTGGCCGCGGGACACTACTTGTGCTCGCCACCGCACCAGCTTGTACTGCACTTATGGGACTCGCCACATCACCAAGTGATACTGCAGTGCTGGTATGCATAAGACCATGATGTATTAGGCCGCTGGTGCTCGCCAGTTCACCAAAAGGTAGTGCGGCACTAGTACTGGCACTCTGCTGCATATGAGAGTCATCACGCATTTGTACCACCTCAGCAACCTGGGAATGGGATCGGGTACACCTGATCTTAGCAGGGACCTCTTCCTTGTCGTCTGAGTTATCTGTCAGGGTGCCGCTGCTGTCTATAGGTTCGTATTCTGAGCCTGATTCTGCCAGTGAGTCTTCCCCTTCGCTCTCACTTGACATGCTCAGAATCCTATAGGCCTCTTAACTAGAGTACCTTTGCTTGGACATTTTGGCCACTAAATTTACATGTACCTAGTGCGACTCACAGGAAAAAGAGCGCCTGGCTGTCAGGGACTGCTTGAACCGCTACAAAAAAATTTACCGACAAGTGCTAACAGAGATCAAGCCTGATTCTGTGAACACTGCGGTTTTGTGTGTAATATGTATCAAGTGACAGTTATCTACTGACACTGCACTTGCTGGGGGAGAAGGGGGGGGGCGTAGGGGCTAAACGCAGGTGCTGGCAGGTGTCGGGGCTGATCCCGCTAACGCTGCGTTTTTGGGGATACTATAGTAATGTGACTGCTGGTATAGCGCTGATCTGATCAAAGATATTGATCCAATCAGACACTATACTAGCAATGGAGGTTTAGCATGCAAGTAAGCGTGTTCCTGGCAATCAAGAGGTCAAATGTGATTACTTGTGTACTAGCGGCAAACTGGCGCTATGTGGAAGGGGCGCTAACACGATCGGAAGTCACCAGTGACACTAATACAGTGATCAGTAAAAATATGTTCACTGTAATCAATGACACTGGTGACAGGGCAGTGAAGGGGTTAACTGGGGGGGGCGATCAAGGGGTTAAATGGGATTTCTGGTGCACTAGCGGGCAAACTGGTGCTATCTGGGAGGGGAGCTAACACTATCGGAAGTCACCAGTGACATTAATACAGTGATCAGTAAAAATCGGTTCACTGATCAATGACACTGGTGACGGGGCAGTGAAGAGGTTAACCCAGGGGGGAGGCGATCAAGGGGTTAGACGGGATTACTGGTGTACTGGTGGGCAAACTGGCGCTATCTGAGAGGGGCGCTAAAACTATCGGAAGTCGCCAGCGACACTGATACAGTGATCAGTAAAAATCGGTTCACTGATCAGTGACACTGGTGACAGGGCAGTGAAGGGGTTAACTGGAGGGGGACGATCAGGGGGTTAAATGTGTCCTAGAGTGTTCTAACTGTAAATGTGTAGTGTTTTACTCACGATTTGTATGTCTTCTTCTCTGTCTGGAAGGGAATGTGTCCAGGCAGAGAAGAATGACATCATATCCTGTCCTGTGCAACTGTCAACACAGGACAGGATAGGACAGGGACCGATCATCCGATTTCAGCCAGACATCACTGGCTGAAATTGAATGATTGATCCCTCCGGGATCAAATGGTGTCACCCGTGGGTCGGCAGGAGCGCGCGTGCGCGCCCCCTGCCCGCGAAAACGTCGGGAGCGCGGAGCCCCACTGCCGCCCTGCACATGTATATATGCAGTGGCAGGGCGGCAAGTGGTTAACTGACAATTGCACGGTTATGCAACACTGCACCAAAATTAAATTTACATCTTTTTTTTCCCTATGAATTGAGCTTTCTTTCGGTGGTATTTGATCACCTGTGCGTTTTTAATTTTTCACGCTATATAAAAAAAGACAGGATTTTGAGAAAAAAAAATATTTTGGCATTTTTGCTATAAAAAATGTCCAGTAAAAAAATGTAAAAATCTAATTTTGGCCAAAATGTATTCTGTGACATGTCTTTGCTGAAAAAATCCCAATATGTGTAAATTAATTGCTTTACGTGAAAGTTATAGCATTTACAAATGGCGGGAAAGATACTGGGATTACGCGCGCCCCGTACCCGATATGCAAAATCACGGCCTAGATTGTAAGCTCCCAGGATCAAGGCCCTCCTATCCCTCTTGTATTGAACTGTATTGTTGCTGTATTGTCTTCCGTTCTATTGTAAAGCGCTGATCAAACTGTTGGTGCAATATAAATCCTGTATAATAATAATAATCACGTATATATACGTGATTTTGCGCATCGGTGCCGCCCTGCCGTAGTATATGTACTGTGGCTGGTCGGCAACTGGTTAAAATTGGATCTAAAACTTTTGTTTTTGTTTGTTTTAATAAACAAATGTCAAACTGAACTTCTCTGCGCAATGGTTTTGCACAGAGCAGTCTCAAGCCTCTTCTGGAGTCACCCACCGATGAGGTGCAGAGTCTGTGGAACCACCTTGTGTTCTCCAGGGCTCTTTTAGGTGGAGATGGGTTGTGCTGCAGACAATGTTTCCCAAGCTGGGGTTCTCTAAATCTCTCTGGTGCTAAACAAACACAGAAATGGATTGAAGATTCAAAAAAACATTGGTCCCAGGAAGACTAAAGGAATAAATGTTGATTTTGATGTAAACTGTTTTGCAAGTTCTGCTGTTCCTACTCCTTTCCTCCCTACTCTGCCACTAATGCAAAGCTGTTTTATTTTGGAGGAGGAAGGGGAGTGGGTACTTGGTTTTGACAAGTACCCACTCTCACTTCTGCTGGCATTGTCTGGGTGATCCCAAAGGAAATGTGTCCCCCTCCTCACCGCCTGCAGTCTCCTGGGACACTTGGACACTTCAAAGGTCCTAGGAAGCTGCAGGACCACTCACAGATCACGGTGCAGCTCATGCATGCATGGTGGGGGGCCAGCTGTGAAGCCACAAGGAGTCACAGCAGGCTTAAAACAGTCAACATGGCAGCACTTGGGACCTGAAGACTGGAAAAGAACCAGCCTGGGTGAGGACAGTGCTGGATCCCTAGACAGGGAGATATCCGTTTTTAAAAATTGTCAGCTGCAGTATTTGTTGATGCTTTTTTTATTTTTATGACTGTAGATCCTCTTTGAGAAGTTTACAAACTATAAGCCTCATCTCTTTTGCATGCATATCACATACCGCTTTTCTGCACTTTGGAAGAACAGGTCTTGCTGTCTGTTCCCCATAAAGGAGTATGGAGATCTTCTGAGCTTGCTGCAATAAAACGGCCAATGGTTTCTCGCTTGTCTGGCTAACCTTGACTTTCCACCACCCTAACAACAGTGGCTGTTGTGTAAAGAATGATGGGTTCACCACGCCCATGGGAAAACCATGCTTTAGGCGAACAGGTCCTGCTGTCTATCCTCCGTAAAGGGGTACACCTTCTTCCCCGTTTTACAGTCGAGCGTGCACACACAGACGGGACAGCAGTAAAGAGCTTTGTAGTATTTTGAGGGGGAGTTTACTAAAAAGGGAGAAGACAGAATCTGGAGCCACTGAGTATGGCAACCACTCAGCTCCTTGTGTGCATTTCAAACCTTCACTCAACAAGCTGAAGTGAGAAGCTGATTGCTTACGATGCACAACTACTCCGGATCCTGTCTGCAACCATTTTAAGTAAATTCCCCTCGAGGTAGCCCAAAGGAGGACTGTCTACAAGCTCTCTTTAGCCCATTGCACAGTAAGTCCATGAACTTTATAAGCTATATAACCACGGTAACCTACAGAAAAAATCTATATTTGCTCATATAGGAAAAGAATTGTAACGTACCTGGTGGTGGAGCCCGATGTGAAGAGAGGGTGCCCTCTTTCCTCTCCCGTTCAGGACCCCTGATGAGGTAGACAGGAAGTAACGAGCTTAGAGAGGCACGAGTGCCTGACGGGTCTGCGGTGACAGCTGGCAGGTGGAGACCTGGAATACCAGGATGCGGGTAGCAGGATGCAGGTGAGATGGTGCAGCAGAGACGTGTAGCTGAGATGTGGATGACCGTGTCAGCTGGTAGCCAAGGATAGTCACAGGCAGAGTAGAATAGTTAGGCAGGCCGGGTCAGGGTCAATCGGACAGATCAGGTACAGAGGAGCAAGAAAGAGGATCGTCAAGGGAGAGCCGGGTCAGTGCAGGTGGAGTTCAATTGTTTGTCAGGAATCAAGCAAGGAGGTCACAGGAGTCCGGATACAGGAAACAGGAAGTAGTAGATCAGAAGACACCATTCTGTTTGCAGCAGGGGTTTAAATAGCCCGCCTGTGCTCGTCAGCACATGCACGTGTGCGCAGCTGCGACAATCTTCTTCCCTGACAAGAATTGTGTTTGTGACTTTTCATCTTAAGAACATTCCTTTCATTTACTAATTGGTCAGTTTGATGTTTGTTTTGAAATGCAGTGAGGAGAAAATTCAAGGGAGCAAGATGACAATTTTCGAATGAATCTCATTTCTAACAGTGTATGCAGTTTTCAATCAGTAAAGTCCATACATGTGACAATCCAATGGAAAAAGCAAAGGGTAATTTGAAGTACTTTCAGACAACCTTCAGCCAGAGGTCCCCTTTAGGTGGGATGGAATATCTAAGGGGGGCCTCTGGCTGACTTCTAACCACCCCAGACTCCAGAGGAGGGATATCCAGACCAGGCTGTATTTCATCCCACCCTAAAGGGGACCTCTGGCTGACTACAACATATTTATACACTGCGTATTTAAAATGCGCATCTGGCGAGTGTGCATTTTTACCATACTCCACACGTCTCCGGAATATCTGTTTATATGCCACTGGGATAACAAGATTTATTAGTTCATATCCGAATCACTTACACTTATTGGGACTGTTTTTATTTATTATATATCTGGACATTATTAATTAATATTTATTCATTGATTTGCATATCAATTATTTCCTAAGGTGGTTATTTACGAAGAACTTTATCTGGATATTAAGCATTTTGTTTTGTTATTACTAAGCACTTTATTTGGATAATATCCAGTTACTTATCCAGTCTTATTATTAGCGCTGCATTTTCTACAATTGTACTAAATCACATATATATATACGTGACTGCGCAGCCCTGCTGACCTGTAGCATTACTTCTGCTAAAAGTCGGCTGGAAAGTGGTTCAATTTCATTTATTTTGTTTTTACACTGTACCTTTATATATTTTTTTTTTATCACCTATATTGCTATCACAAAGGATGAACAACAGCCCTTGTAATAGCATGGACCATGACAGGTCCTCTTTATGGAGACATCTGGGGTCTCTGAGACCCCAGATCTCTCCTCTGGCCTCCAAAGCAGCAGACAAAAAACTGAGATTGGTTTGATCTGCTGCTACACAAGCTAGGAATGGCTTGCAAACAAAAAAACTGAAATCTTGTTCGTCCCACTGTGTGACGTCAGAAACCAGCCGGTTTCTGACATCATACAGTGGGAGGCATAAGATCAGTTCCTCTGTGTTCAGGGATGCCGATGCTGCCAGTGGCATCCTTAAGGGGCTCCCTGATTGGTCAGAAGAGCCAGGTAAATGCGGCATCTACGGCGGCGGGAGTGGGACCAGCTTCCGTCACAGGTAACAGTAATCCAGCAGCTTCTTAGGATTGCTTTTACAGGGAAGGGGATTGCTGGCAGAAGAAAATATCGCCATCATTTTTGTAGCTGCAGCAATGAAAGAGATATCACTCTTCCAATACAGTGACGTACCAGTACCAAAGAGCAAGGACGATAATAAGACACTCCTGCCTCATTCCCCATGCAGAGGAAATGGGGTCCTACAATACATTATCAATTTTATACGTACATTGGTGGTATACAGTAACCATATCCATTTTATGAAACATGGGCCAAACTGAAATGCAGAGAGCACCTGCCAAAAATAATGCCACTCAATGCTGTCAAACTCTTCGGCAGTGTCAAGGGATAGAATTGCTTGCGTCCCCTTATTATCAGCGGTAATCTGCAGATTCAAAAACACTTGTCTGATATTTCGGCTTGTCCATCTATTAACCTCTTGCCGTCCGCCTGCTGTTTATAAACGGCAGGGCGGTGGCAGTCCAAGGTCGGGTTGCCGTTCCTAAACGGCACCCGCCTTTTCTAGCTGTGCGCGTTCCCTAGGAGCACGCACCACCGCAATCCGGTGTCCGCTGTGTCCTCCGGACACCGTGAAACACCGATCGTCGGACGGGACCTCTGTACGAGGTCCCGGTCATGTGATCACTGATTGGCGAATCAGTGATCACATGCAAAGTAGTAAGCAAGATGTCACTTGTGACATCATTGCTTACTACGTGTGAAATCTGTGAATGATCACAGAGGTCACATGGTACAAGGCTATTCACAACAGCCTTGTACCATGTGACAAGCTGTGACCAATCACAGCTCACTCAGTATTTCTCAATGACTGCAAGAATGCAGACAGAGAGAAAGAGAAATGATTGCTTTTACATCCTATATGGGTGTAAAAGCAATCAGTGTAAAAAAAAAAAAAATAAATCTTCATCACCCCCCACAAGTAGTACAGTGTCACCATGGTGACACTGTACTGCTAGGGTGACAGTATGTAAAAATAAAAAATTAAAATAAAAAATAATATAAAAAAAAATAAAATAAAAATGTAAAAAAAAATGTTTAAAAATTATAATGTTTGGTTATAAACTAATTTGGATTTTTTTTTTTTACTAAAAAAATAACGGAATAAATTTTGGCCAAGATTTAGGATGAAATATTATTTATTTGCAAAATTTTATTTAAAAAAACACTTTTTTTCAAAATTTTTGGACTTTTTCATTTACATAGTAAAAAAAATAAAAATCCCAGCGGTGAATAAATACCACCAAAATAAAGCTTTATCTGTCTCAAAAAAATGGTAAAAAATTCATATGGGTACAGTATTGCATGACCGCGCAATTGTCATTCAAAGTGTGATAGCGCTGAAAGCTGAAAATTGCCCTGGACAGGAAGGGGGTAAAAGTGTCCGGACAGGAAGTGGTTAAGCTGGCCATACAAATATACAATTTTTGTATGAAAATTTTTACCTTAAGAACGTTTGTTCGATTTCCTAGTGGGTTGAACGCTTTATGTGGTTTTCATTAAAAAATTATATTTATTTTAAAATTTAATGTTAAAAGCAAGTGAATTTTTCAAACTTCATTTGTCCATGCATTGAATGTGCAAAAAAATGTGCATACACGTACTCTCGACTTAAAATCCAGTCAAACAATTTACTAAAATGTATTTATTATTTACAAACCCCCCCCCACCCCAATATTAGGACAGATCACACTGTACACCTAACAGGCAAAGGGTGATTTACAAATAAGAGGGATACGGGGAGCTTAGACAGGGGTCTCCCCACCTCTCCTAAGTGAGCTGGGTTCCATGGCCCCCCCACCCTAAGTGACTCCTGTCACAAACCCCAAAACACATTATATGTTTTTCTAAAGCAGATGCCATAGAGCAGAGGTGTCAAACTGGCAGCCCTCCAGCTGTTGCCAAACCACAAGTCCCATGAGGCATTGCAAGACTGACGGTTACAAGCATGACTCCAAAAGGTACAGGCATGATGGAACTTGGAAGTTTGGCAACAGCTGGAGGGCCGCCAGTTTGACACCCCTGCTCTAGAAAATGAATTGACGGTTGTTGCAATTTTATATGTCACACGGTATTTGCGCAGCAGTTTTCAAATGCAATTTTTTTTGGGAAAAAATATATATTTTTGTTCATTTTAATGCAAAAACAATACATAACCCAATTTTTTGGGGCAAAATATAAAAGATGATGTTACGCCAAGCAAATAGATACCAAACATGTCACGCTTTAAAATTTTGCATGCCTGTGCGACAAAGATGAAAATTTTACTGTCCATAGGCTAGAATTAGTGCCTGACGTTCGCAGTGATACCTCACGTGTGGGACGATCACTGCCTGAGTGCGTGACTGATGAGTGCATTTGCGCGTGACTGATGAGTGCATTTGCCTTTGCGCACAAGCACAAGGGAATGAGAGCACTTGAATGTTTTTTTTTTTTATAAATTTTTATTTTTACACTGTCACTTTAATTTCTTTTTAGCAATTTTATTGCTGTCACAAGAAATGTAAATATCGTTGTGACAACAAAAGGCATGTGACAGGTGCTCTTTATGGAGGGTTCTGAGGTCAATAAGACCCCAAATTCCTCTTCTGCCCTTAAAAGTATTTGATCACATGCTTTTCATTTTTAAAAATGGTGCCGTTTACATCCAGATAAATAGGAAGTGATGTAAGGTCATCGTTTCCAGTTCACTATATCACAGAGCCGAACGGAGCGGTTCCCCTCCTTGTTCGGCTCTGTGATCAGCCGGCAGAAGCACGGACTGGTTGATCGGGTGTCTCGGTGGGGGTGTCCCCTCCAGCTGCTTGTTTTTAGACCGTCGGCTCTAAAAAATGGTACCGGGATGATGCCTGCATGAAGCTACATTTATCATCCCAGTACAGCCACTTAACACCAAATGGCATACATGTACGTGATTTGACATCAAGCGGTTAAAAACAAGTATACCTGGAGGGAGCCCCTTCCTCCCAATAGAAGCCCAGCAGGAGCACAATGGCACCTGAAGGACGACAATGTGTCTCCACAGCAAATCCAGTGAACAAGCTATAAAAAAAAATGACAACAATCCCAAAAAACCAAAAGGAGCGATATACTCATGTTTCCGCAAACAATCCTGTCCTGAATCTTCTCCATCTTCATTGGCTGGAACGAGATGACATCACTTCTGAGCATGCACAGGAGCTAATCATTCTGACACACAAAGACTGGCCCGGAGCCATAGGCTGAGCTGTGCATGTGCAGATCAGGTTACAGAGCTGGAGAGGACATCGAGCAGGCAGGTAAGGGCATTTAACTGCTTGCCATCCAGCCACTGTGTAAAAACGGCCACAAGGTGGCACCGCTGGGCAAAATCACATTTAAAATGTGATATTGCAAAACAAGTAGGGGGTGCGCACGAGGCACGCAACCGCCCTACCCGTGCTGCAATAAAACGGCCAGCGGTTTGTCGCTTGTCTGGCCAACTTTGACCACCCACCTCTCTCTAACAACAGTGGCTGTTGTGTAAAGAACCAGGTTGACCACGCCCATGGGAAAACCACACTTTAGGCGAACAGGTCCTGCTGTCTATCCTCCGTAAAGGGGTATACCTTCTTCCCCGTTTTACAGTCGAGCGTGCACACGCAGACGGGACAGCAGTAAAGAGCTTTGTAGTATTTTGAGGGGGCATTTACCAAAAAGGGAGAAGACAGAATCTGGAGCCACTGAGTATGGCAACCACTCAGCTCCTTGTGTCCATTTCAAACCTTCACTCAACAAGCTGAAGTGAGAAGCTGATTGCTTACGATGCACAACTACTCCGGATCCTGTCTGCACCCATTTTAAGTAAATTCCCCTCGAGGTAGCCCAAAGGAGGACTGTCTACAAGCTCTCTTTAGCCCATTGCACAGTAAGTGCATGAACTTTACAAGCTATATAACCACGGTAACCTACAGAAAAAATCTATATCTGCTCATATAGGAAAAACCAGAGTTAGGCTTACCGGTAACTCTTTTTCTTCGAGTCTTCCAGAACAGTCCCTTGAGACGTAAAGCTCCTCCCTCCAGGTCAGGAAACACGCCATCCCCCACGCCTTTAAAGGCGAGCCTCCAGGCCTCCATCCTCAGTTTTTATTCGAGAACTAGCGGAAGACACAAATATATATACATATAGATAACCCCATATACAACACTTGTACATTTGAAGGGTGGGAAATTGCGGCTGTCCTGGAAGACTCGAAGAAAAGGAGTTACCGGTAAGCCTAACTCTGGTTTTCTCCTTACGTCTTCCAGGACAGCCCCTTGAGACGATAATAAAGAACTTACCCCTTGGGGCGGGCCCACTGCCTGGAGGACCCTGCGTCCCAATGCCTGCTCCCTATTTGACAGGAGATTTATCCCCTATTTCAGGGCCTCGGACGCTACTGTCTTGGACACTGGTGCTGAGCTGGTTTCCTGTCTCAGACATTGGTTTTGGTACCAAGCTCTCCTCCTCTCTAGTACAGATTATCCAGAGAAATATCTAAGCTTTAGAGCACCTCTAGAGGCTACAGGTGAAAGCTTGACTTTCACCTTCAGGAAATCCCAACAAGTAGCCCAAAGAGGACTCAGTCAGTGCTCCACTAGGGCCTACAGTGTAACTGCTGTCACATTTATAAAATGGCACCTTTCTGAGCAATACAGACATGGGAAGATCAAGGAAGAACCCTCTGCACACTGCAATATATCCTTTCCAGCAAACTTTGTCATAAACATAGAGATTTGTAGTTCACATATATTGCAATACATGTTTAGGCTGGCCAACTGCGTCAAAGTAAACCTTTCTGGCCAGTCCTACTCTACCAAAAGCAAATGCTACTGTGGACACAATGCCAACTTGGGGCAAAAAGACACAAAGTGGGGGGAGAGCTGCTAGGTTTAAACCTGGCTACTGACCTTCAGAGCTGTAGAGGATGTGAGAAGCATGCTTCACTAGGGCATCCCGCGCTTTTTGGCTGCAGCTCATGGCCAGTCAGTTTGCCATTAATCTGGACCAGATACTAGGCTCGTATCCCATATTCAGGGCTTGCACTCCTCTGTCTCTGCGGAGCCTCCGACATTAGAGTGGAGTTTATCCCCTGTTTCAGGGTCTCTCACACTTGTGTCTTTTGGAGCCTCCAACATTAGCGTTGAGTTTATCCCCTATTTCAGGGCCTCGGACGCTACTGTCTTGGACACTGGTGCTGAGCTGGTTTCCTGTCTCAGACATTGGCTTTGGTACCAAGCTCTCTTCCTCTCTAGAACAGATTATCCAGAGAAACATCTAAGCTTTAGAGCACCTCTAGAGGCTACAGGTGAAAGCTTGACTTTCACAATCAGGAAATCCCAACAAGTAGCCCAAAGAGGACTCTGTCAGTGCTCCACTTGGGCCTACAGTGCAACCGTTGTCACATTTGTAAAATGGCACCTTTGTGCGCCACACAGACATGGGAAGATCTAGGAAGAACCCTTTACACACTGCTATATATCCTTTCCAGGAAACTTTGCCATAAACATAGAGATTTGTAGTTCACATATATTGCAATACATGTTTAGGCTGGCCAACAGCCTCAAAGTAAACATTTCTGGACAGTCCTACTCTACCAAAAGCAAATGCTACTGTGGACACAATGCCAACATGGGGCAAAAAGACACAAAGTGGGGGGAGAGCTGCTAGGTTTAAACCTGGCTACTGACCTTCAAAGCTGTAGAGGATGTGAGAAGCATGCTCCACTAGGGCCTGCAGTGCAACCGTTGTCACATTTGTAAAATGGAACCTTTGTGCGCCACACAGACACAGGAAGATCCAAGAAGAACCCTCTGTGTTCAAGGAGAGCCCCTTGAGACATAGAGCTCCTCCCATCGGGTCGGGGAACACGCCATTCCCCACGCCTTAAAAGGCGGACCTCCATCCCCAGTTTTTATTCGCGAACTGGTGGAAGACACTGAAAGACACAAATATATATACATATAGATAACTCCATATACAACACTTGTACATCTGAAGGGTGGGAAATTGCGGCTGTCCTGGAAGACTCAAAAAAAAGGAGTTACCGGTAAGCCTAACTCTGGTTTTCTCCTTACGTCTCCCAGGACAGCCCCTTGAGACGATAATAAGGAACTTACCCCTTAGGGCGGGCCCACTGCCTGGAGGACCCTGCGTCCGAATGCCTGCTCCCGTTTTGACAGGAGATCTAGGCGGTAATGCATGACGTAGGTAGAGAACTTTGACCAGGTGGCTGCCTTACAGATCTCCTCCGGCGAAGCCCCGGCCCTCTCTGCCCAAGAAGCTGCTGAGGATCTCGTCAAGTGGGCTTAAAGAAAGGGGGGAGGAATACCTAAAACTTTGTAAGACTCCCCGATAGCTAATCTAATCCATCTACCTATAGTGGATTTGGACGCTGCGCAACCCTTCTTTTGACCAGAAAACAAAACAAAAAGGGAATCTGACTTTCTAAATTCCCTGGCTCTATCAAGATAAATCATAAGACTCCTCCTTACATCTAGCAAACTTAGCCTTTCTTCTTCCTTACCTTCAGGAGAAGTGTAAAAGGTCGGCAGGACTATATCCTGAGACCTGTGAAAGGAGGAGGATACTTTAGGGATAAAACCTGGATCCGTCTTGAGGACACGCCTATCTTCAAAAACGGTCAGGTAAGGCTCCCTAATAGAAAGAGCTTGTAATTCACTCACCCCTAACAGGCACAGGTTGATTTACACATAAGAGGGATATGGGGAGCTGAGACAGGGGTCTCCCCACCTCTCCTAAGTGAGCTGGGTTCCATGGCCCCCCCCACCCTAAGTGACTCCCGTCACAAACCCCAAAACACATGATATATTTTTCTAAAGCAGATGCCCTAGAGCAGAGGTGTCAGACTGGCAGCCCTCCAGCCGTTGCCAAATTACAAGTCCCATGAGGCATTGCAAAACTGACGGTTACAAGCATGACTCCAAAAGGTACAGGCATGATAGGACTTGAAAGTTTGGCAACAGCTGTAGGGCCGACAGTTTGACACCCCTGCTCTAGAAAATGAATTGACGGTTGTTGCAATTTTTTATGTCACATGGTATTTGCGCAGCAGTTTTCAAATGCAATTTTTTGGGGAAAAAAAATATATTTTTGTTAATTTTAATGCAAAAACAATACATAACCCAATTTTTTGGGGCAAAATATAAAAGATGATGTTACGCCAAGCAAATAGATACCAAACATGTCACGCTTTAAAATTTTGCATGCCTGTGCGACAAAGATGAAAATTTTACTGTCCATAGGCTAGAATTAGTGCCTGACGTTCGCAGTGATACCTCACGTGTGGGACGATCACTGCCTGAGTGCGTGACTGATGAGTGCATTTGCGCGTGACTGATGATTGCATTTGCCTTTGCGCACAAGCACAAGGGAATGAGAGCACTTGAATGTTTTTTTTTTTATTAATTTTTATTTTTACACTGTCACTTTAATTTCTTTTTATCAATTTTATTGCTGTCACAAGAAATGTAAATATCGTTGTGACAACAAAAGGCATGTGACAGGTGCTCTTTATGGAGGATTCTTAGGTCAATAAGACCCCAAATCCCTCTTCTGCCCTTAAAAGTATTTGATCACATGCTTTTCATTTTTAAAAATGGTGCCGTTTACATCCAGATAAATAGGAAGTGATGTAAGGTCATCGTTTCCAGTTCACTATATCACAGAGCCGAACGGAGCAGTTCCCCTCCTTGTTCGGCTCTGTGATCAGCCGGCAGAAGCACGGACTGGTTGATCGGGTGTCTCGGTGGGGGTGTCCCCTCCAGCTGCTTGTTTTTAGACCGTCGGCTCTAAAAAATGGTACCGGGATGATGCCTGCATGAAGCTACATTTATCATCCCAGTACAGCCACTTAACACCAAATGGCATACATGTACGTGATTTGACATCAAGCGGTTAAAAACAAGTATACCTGGAGGGAGCCCCTTCCTCCCAATAGAAGCCCAGCAGGAGCACAATGGCACCTGAAGGCCTACAATGTGTCTCCACAGCAAATCCAGTGAACAAGCTATAAAAAAAATGACAACAATCCCAAAAAACCAAAAGGAGCGATATACTCATGTTTCCGCAAACAATCCTGTCCTGAATCTTCTCCATCTTCATTGGCTGGAACGAGATGACATCACTTCTGAGCATGCACAGGAGCTAGTCATTCTGACACACAAAGACTGGCCCGGAGCCATAGGCTGAGCTGTGCATGTGCAGATCAGGTTACAGAGCTGGAGAGGACATCGAGCAGGCAGGTAGGGGCATTTAACTGCTTGCCATCCAGCCACTGTGGAAAAACAGCCACAAGGTGGCACCGCTGGGCAAAATCACGTTTAAAATGTGATATTGCAAAACAAGTAGGGGGTGCGCACGAGGCACGCAACTGCCCTACCCGTGCTGCAATAAAACGGCCAGCGGTTTGTCGCTTGTCTGGCCAACTTTGACCACCCACCTCTCTCTAACAACAGTGGCTGTTGTGTAAAGAACAAGGTTGACCACGCCCATAGAAAACCACACTTTAGGCGAACAGGTCCTGCTGTCTATGCTCCGTAAAGGGGTACACCTTCTTCCCTGTTTTACAGTCGAGCGTGCACACGCAGACGGGACAGCAGTTAAAAGCTTTGTAGTATTTTGAGGGGGCGTTTACTAAAAAGGGAGAAGACAGAATCTGGAGCCACTGAGTATGGCAACCACTCAGCTCCTTGTGTCCATTTCAAACCTTCACTCAACAAGCTGAAGTGAGAAGCTGATTGCTTACGATGCACAACTACTCCGGATCCTGTCTGCACCCATTTTAAGTAAATTCCCCTCGAGGTAGCCCAAAGGAGAACTGTCTACAAGCTCTCTTTAGCCCATCGCACAGTAAATCCATGAACTTTATTTCTGATGACATGTACTCTTTAATGAAACATCTGATCTCTCCCCTGTGCTCCACTTAATGGAATCCAGTGCAGATCGCATTGCATTAGTCTTTCCCGGCCATACTGGTATACTTGTCAGATATACAGACGCCCCCATCCAAAGACCTGGCAGTGAAAGGGTTAAAAGGTGTCCAGTATGTTCCCCACACCAAATCCATTGAACAAGCTATACAGGAATTTGAAGCACCTCAATTAATAACTAGCTTTTGAAGTAAGGTGCACATGGGAGGGCATTACACAGTACAAACAAACTGAAATTTCCCAGCACGCTTACCAGCTAGCCTTAAACAAAACACAATTTGACCCTAAAAATATACATTACAAAACAGAGGTTTTAGTTGTACACGTATGTGGAAGCTGCACTGCCTCCCAGCATCTTCTCCTGTGTCAGGCTATCTTCGTTGGTCAGCTTGGGATGAGGCTAGTCATTCTGGCATACAGAGACAGGCCCAGTGCTGTAAGCTGAGCTAAGTATGTGCAGCTCAGGTGACAGCACAGCGAGCAGGCAGGGAGGGGCATTGCATAAGAATGTGCAGGGGGGTAGGGCGATGGTAAACACATCAGGATTACCAGCCCCTTCCTTTCTTGAATGAAGACAGTGAGCAATCGCTGCTGTGTTTATTCATCACTGAAGCATAGTTTTTACTTTTCTATGCTTCTGTTTATAAATAAATAGAAAGCCGAAGCTTCCTAATTATCTGCAGTGCACCTGAGGCTGCAGAGAAAAAAATATAAAGACTCCATCCTCAGTCCCTTTTTCTGCGTCTCAAAAAAGATTTTGGTGGTCTATTTGGACCCCTGATATTTATTATTATTTATTTATTTCAGGTACTTATATAGCGCCATCAATTTACGCAGCGCTTTACATATATATTGTACATTCACATCAGTCCCTAACCCTCAAGGGGCGTACAATCTAAGGTCCCTAACTCACATTCATACATACACATACTAGGGACAATTTAGACAGGAGCCAATTAACCTAGCAGCATGTCTTTGGAGTGTGGGAGGAAACCCACGCAGGCACAGGGAGAACATGCAAACTCCAGGCAGGAGGTGCCGTGGCTGGGATTCGAACCAACGACCCTAGTACTGCCAGGCGGAAGTGCAAACCATTTAGCCACTATGCTGCCCACTGATATCTCACCAAAGATCCCCCAACAGGGCTGTAATAATAACATTGCAACACAAAAAAAAATGTCCTTATTCACAGGGGGCATCCCACAGCAAATACCCATGAGAAGCTGTTTTAACCTGCTTGGGGATGCACAGATGTTCAATGCAGGCAGTCCGACTGATGTCCCAATGGACATCCATGAGGGATCCATAATAGATAAAAAAAACCTAATAAATCAAATAACAATAATAGATAATACATAAAATATTGACTGTATCAATAAACATTATAGGTAAAATACAAAAAAAAAAATCTAAAAATAGATAAACAATAAAAGACAATAATAAACAATATTAATAATAAAATATTAAGAACATATGTAATCAATAAACTAAGACAATAATAAATAACAGATATAATAGTAATAAAATAGTAATCAATACTATATTAATAGATATCAATAATAATAAAATGATAAATAAAAGTCAATAATAACACCAGATATAATCAATAATAATAGATAATAAATAAAATAATAGCAATAATAAATAATCAATGCAATAAATATTGATCAATAACCTAGATATAGATTATGTCTTCATGTAATATTGTTAATTTATTTTTATGCTTTATAATAAAAAATAATAGATATAAATATATTCAATAATAAAAATACATTAAATCAAAAATAAAATAACAATACCAGATCTCATCAATGATAATAACCAATAAAATTATAGCAATATTAGTTAATTAATAAACAATAATAAAATATTAGCAACAGATAAAATCAATAATAGTATTGATAAAATATAATAAAATAATCATAATAAGTATAATCAATATTATTATTATTTATATCTTATTACTTTATGTATTGTTTCATCTCTATTTCTTGTTTAAATCTCTATTGTTATTTTATGTTTTATATAAATAGCAGTTATCGCTATAATCAATATTAATAAACAATAAATAGAATAGAATTACATATAATGAAGAATAATAGATATAAATAATAATCATCCCAATAGAAATCAAACAATAATAATAGTACATCAAATATTAGCAGTAGATAGAATCGCTAATAACAGACAATAATAAATCCCACCAATCACAGATAGAAGAATAATCGGAGATAGAAGGGGATTTCTTACCGGGCTCCCCGCTCCTGGCTCCAGTAGCTCCGGTTTTCCGTCCTCCCCTCAGCCCGGCGCTCAGAGGACGGTCCTGTGCGGCGCTGTGTCCGGACATCGGGGGTCCATCCAGCGGTAGAAGTCATCTTCTTGCCTAAGCTGGACATGCTGGGACTTGTAGTACTTGTGAGGGGCTCGCGCTTGTCATTTGAGATTGGAGAGATGTGATTGGACGGCACACATGACAAAGAAACTTTCCCTCGTCCCGCCCACTGAACAGAAATCCCGTCCATTGGTGGAAAGGGATCTGTTCTGAGGGAGAAATAAAAGACGGCGTCTGTCACCATGACAACCAGTGGGTGTGCCTATTATGGGAGTCCGCCCCTTGGTAATGGCCGGGGGTGTGTCGCTCCTCAGGACTCCTCCCGCTCTCCGTTCTGCGTCCTCCTCTCAGTTCTGCCCGGCTCTAAATGACAAGGAGGTCCTGTGTGCGCAGTTGTGTTGTGCGCAGGTGCCTTAGCTAGGACTCCGCCCCTCGTTCGCTGAGGGCATGGCTTAACCCCCGTTTACGGATGTGCTGTGAGGGTGGGAGGTTACCAGACAGGGGACATGCTGTGCTTCTATCTCGGACAGAGCCTCGGCCAGAGAGATGAGATCTGTCTTCATGGGGTGAGGAGAAGCTCGGCGGGTGGACTGCAAATCTCAGCATGGACCGCAGGGGGACTGAGAGACACAAGGGGGCCAGACTGACAGGGAGGCCGGTGTAGAGGTAATCTGTGTATCCCACAAATGGGGGCTGTTACATGGCAAATACTCTGCAGCGACATCGGACAGTGTCAGTGACATGGGGGGAGGGGTGTAAGTGGCATAAAGGGATGGTGTCAGTGACGGGGGGGGGGGGGATTCTGCAGCGATATATGGCAGTATCAGACAGTGTCAGTGACATTGGGGGGAGGGGAAGAGTGTCAGTGACATGGGGGGGAGGAGTGTCAGTGACATGGGGGGGAGAAAGTGTCAGTAACATGGTGGGGGAGGAGGCCCCCCCCACGTCACTGTCCTCCAGGTCACTGTCCCCCCTTTGTCATTCCCCCCCATGTCACTGCCCCCACATGTTATGGCCCCCTATGTCACTGACCACCTCACATGTCACTGTCCTCCCCTTGTCATAGACCCTCCCAATGTCACTGTCCTCCCCATGTCAGGCCCACTCCCCCATGTCACTGCCCCCCCAATTGCACTGTCCTCATCCCCCCATGTCAATTCCCCCCTATGTCACTGCCATCCTCAGGTTATGCCCCCCCCATGTCACTGGCCCCCCCACCACATGTCACTGTCCTCCCCATGTCATGCCCCCCCACGTCACTGTCCCCCCTTCATGTCACTCCCCCCCATGTCACTGCCCCCACGTGTCACGGCCCCCTATGTCACTGACCCCCTCACATGTCACTGACCCCCCCACATGTCACTGTCTTCCCCATGTCAGTACTCCCCCATGTCGCTGTCCTCCCTATGTCACTGCCCCCCCCCCATGTCACTGTCCTCCCCATGCCACGCTCCCCCACGTCACTGTCCTCCCCATGTCTGGCCCCCAACATGTCCCTAACCTCCCACATGTCACTGCCCGCCCAATGTCACTGTCCTCCCCATGTCACTCATCACCCCATGTCAGTGCCCCCCCCCCATGTCACTGTCCTCTTCCCATGTCATGGCCCCCCAATGTCACCGTCCTCTCTATGTCAGTGCCCCCCACATGTCACAGTAGTTTTCCCCATGTCACTACCCACATGTCACTGTCCTCCCATGTCACAGTCCTCCCCATGTCACTGCCCCCCGACTTGTGACTGTCCCCCCCCCCCCCACATGTCACTGTCCTCCCATGTCACTGCCCCCAACCATGTCACTGTCCTCTCATGTCACTGCCCCACCACATGTCACTGTCCTCTCATGTCACAGCCCCCCCACATGTCACTGTCCTCCCATGTCACTGCCCCCCCCCCCCCGCATTTCACAGTCCTCCCATGTCATTGGCCCCCCCATGTCACTGTCACTACACTACCCTAACCTACAGTACTCTACCCTAATCTACACTACACTACTCTACCCTAATCTACATTACTCTACCCTAATCTAGACTACACTACTCTACCCTAACCTACACTACACTACTCTACCCTAATCTACACTACACTACTCTACCCTAATCTACATTACTCTACCCTAATCTAGACTACACTACTCTACCCTAATCTAGACTACACTACTCTACCCTAATCTAGACTACTCTACCCTAACCTACAGTACTCTACCCTAATCTACACTACACTACTCTACCCTAATCTACATTACTCTACCCTAATCTAGACTACACTACTCTACCCTAACCTACACTACACTACTCTACCCTAATCTACACTACACTACTCTACCCTAATCTACATTACTCTACCCTAATCTAGACTACACTACTCTACCCTAATCTAGACTACACTACTCTACCCTAATCTAGACTACTCTACCCTAACCTACAATACTCTACCTTAATGTACACTACACTACTCTACGCTAATCTACACTACTCTACCCTAATCTATACTACTCTACCCTAACCTACACTACTCTACCCTAACCTACACTACTCTACCCTAATCTACACTACTCTACCCTAACCTACACTTCACTACTCTACCCTAACTTACACTACTCTACCCTAATCGACACTACTCTACCCTAATCTACAATACACTACTCTACCCTAATCTACAATACACTACTCTACCCTAATCTACAATACACTACTCTACCCTAATCTACACTACTCTACCCTAGTCTACCCTAATCTACACTGCACTACTCTACCCTAATCTACATTACTCTACCCTAATCTTCACTACACTACTCTAACCTACACTGCACTACTCAACCCTCATCTACACTACTCTACCCTAACCTACACTACTCTACCCTAATCTACACTACCCTAACCTACACTAATCTACACTACACTACTCTACCCTAATCTACACTACACAACCCTAACCTGCACTGCTCTACCCTAATCTACACTACACTACTCTTTCCTAATCTACACTACCCTAATCTATACTACACTACTCTTTCCTAATCTACCCTACCCTAACCTACACTACTCTACCCTAATCTACACTACATTACTCTTTCCTAATCTACCCTACCCTAACCTACACTACTCTACCCTAATCTACACTACACTACTCTATCATAAACTACACTACCCTAATCTATACTACTCTACGCTAATCTACACTACTCTACCCTAATCTACACTACCCTAATCTACACTACTCTACGCTAATCTACACTACACTACTCTACCCTAATCTACCCTACTCTACCCTAATCTACACTACACTACTCTACCCTAATCTACCCTACTCTACCCTAATCTACACTACTCTATCCTAATCTACACTACTCTACACTACCGTAATCAACACTACACTACTCTACCCTAATCTACACTACTCTACTCTAACCTACACTACTCTACCCTAACCTACACTACCCTACCCTAACCTACACTACCCTAATCTACATTACTCTACCCTAATCTACACTACTCTACCCTAATCTACACCCTAATCTACACTCCTCTACCCTAATCTACACTACTGTACCCTAACCTACACTACTCTACCCTAATCTACAATAATCTACCCTAATCTATACTGCACTACTCTACCCTAACCTACACTACTCTACCCTAACCTACACTACCTTAATCTACACTACTCTACCCTAATCTACACTACTGTACCCTAACCTACACTACTCTACGCTAATCTACATTAATCTACCCTAATCTATACTACATTACTCTACCCTAATCTATACTACACTACTCTACCCTAATCTACACTTAACTACTCTACCCTAATCTATACTACTCTACGCTAATCTACACTACTCTACCCTAATCTACACTACTCTACTCTACCCTAATCTACACTACTCTACGCTAATCTACACTACACTACTCTACCCTAATCTACACTACTCTATACTACTCTACCCTAATCTACACTACTCTACACTACCGTAATCAACACTACACTACTCTACCCTAATCTACACTACTCTAATCTACACTACCCTAATCTACACTACTCTACACTACTCTACAGTAATCAACACTACACTACTCTACCCTAACCTACACTACTCTACCCTAACCTACACTACTCTACCCTAACCTACACTACCCTAATCTACATTACTCTACCCTAATCTACACTACTCTACCCTAATCTACACTACTCTACCCTAATCTACACTACTCTACCCTAATCTACAATAATCTACCCTAATCTATACTACATTACTCTACCCTAATCTATACTACACTACTCTACCCTAACCTACACTACTCTACCCTAACCTACAGTACCTTAATCTACACTACTCTACCCTAATCTACACTACTCTACCCTAATCGACACTACTCTACCCTAACCTACACTACTCTACCCTAATCTACATTAATCTACCCTAATCTATACTACATTACTCTACCCTAATCTATACTACACTACTCTACCCTAATCTACACTTAACTACTCTATCATAAACTACACTACGCTACCCTAATCTATACTACTCTACGCTAATCTACACTACTCTACCCTAATCTACACTACTCTAATCTACACTACACTACTCTACTCTAACCTACACTACTCTACTCTAATCTACACTACTCTACACTACTCTACCCTAATCTACACTACTCTACTCTAATCTACACTACACTACTCTAATCTACACTACACTACACTACTCTACCCTAACCTACACTACTCTAATCTACACTACTCTACCCTAATCTATACTACACTACTCTACCCTAAACTACACTACACTACTCTACCCTAGTCTACACTACACTAATCCACCCTAATCTACATTACTCTACCCTAATCTATACTACACTACTCTACCCTAATCTACACTACTCGACCCTAATCTACACTACTCTACCCTAATCTACACTACTCTACTCTACCCTAATCTACACTACACTACTCTACCCTAACCTACGCTACTCTACCCTAACCTACGCTACTCTACCCTAATCTACGCTACTCTACCCTAATCTACACTACACTACTCTATCATAAACTACACTACACTACAATAAACTACATTACTCTACCCTAATCTACATTACACTATACCCTAATCTACACTACACTTCACTACCCAATTCTACACTACTCTACCCTAACCTGCACTGCTCTACCCTAATCTATACTACCCTAACCTACACTACTCTACCCTAATCTACACTACTCAAACCTAATCTACACTACTCTACTCTAATCTACACTACTCTATCATAAACTACACCACCCTAATCTACACTACTCTACCCTAATCTACACTACTCTATCATAAACTACACTACCCTCACCTACACTACTCTACCCTCACCTACACTACTCTACCCTAATCTACACTACACTACCCTAATCTACACTACTCTACCCTAATCTACACTACTCTACACTACACTACTATACCCTAATCTACACTACCCTAATCTACACTTATTTACCCTAATCTACACTACTCTACCCTAATCTACACTACTCTACCCTAATCTACACTACACTACTCTACCCTAATATACACTACTCTACCCTAATCTACACTACTCTACCCTAATCTACCTAATCTACATTACTCTACCCTAATCTATACAACACTACTCTACCCTACCCTAGTCTACACTACTCTACCCTAGTCTACACTACTCTACCCTAGTCTACACTACTCTACCCTAGTCTACACTACTCTTCCCTAGTCTACACTACTCTTCCCTAGTCTACACTACTCTACCCTAGTCTACACTACTCTACCCTAACCTACACTACTCTACCCTAACCTACACTACTCTTCCCTAATCTACACTACTCAAACCTAATCTACACTACCCTATTCCACACTACACTACTCTACCCAAATCTACACTACACTACTCTACCCTAATCTACATTACTCTACCCTAATCTATACAACACTACTCTACCCTATCCTACACTACACTACTCAACCCTAGTCTACACTACTCTACGCTAATCTACACTACTCTACCCTAATCTACACTACTCTACCCTATTCCACACTACACTACTCTACCCTAATCTACACTACACTACTCTACCCTAACCTACCCTAATCTACACTACCCTAACCTGCACTACACTACCCTAATCTACACTACTCTACCCTAATCTACACTACACTACTCTACCCTAATCTACACTACCGTAACCTACACTACTCTACCCTAATCTACACTACCCTAACCTACACTACTCTACCCTAATCTACACTACTCTATTCTAATCTACACTACACTACTCTACCCTAATCTACACTACCCTAACCTACACTACTCTACCCTAATCTACACTTCCCTACCCTAATCTACACTACACTACTCTACCCTAACCTACACTACTCTACCCTAATCTACACTACACTACTCTACCCTAATCTACATTACTCTACCCTAATCTATACTACACTAATCTACCCTAATCTACACTACACTACCCTAATCTACACTACTCTACCCTAATCTACACTACACTACCCTAATCTACACTACTCTAACCTGCACTGCTCTACCTAATCTACACTACCCTAATCTACACTACTCTACCCTAATCTACACTACTCTAACCTACACTACCCTAACCTACACTACTCTACCCTAATCTACTCTACCCTAATCTACACTACCCTAACCTACACTACTCTACCCTAATCTACACTACTCTACCCTAATCTACACTACTCTATTCTAATCTACACTACACTACTCTACCCTAACCTACACTACTCTACCCTAATCTACACTACACCACTCTACCCTAATCTACACTACACTACTCTACCCTAATCTACATTACACTACTCTACCCTATTCTACACTACTCCACTCTACCCGAAGCTACCCTAATCTACATTACTCTATTCTAATCTACACTTCACTACTCTACCCTAATCTACACTACACTACTCTACCCTAATCTACACTACACTACCCTAATCTACACTACTCTACCCTAATCCACACTACACTACTCTACCCTAATCTACATTACTCTACCCTAATCTATACTACACTACTCTACCCTAACCTACACTACTCTAACCCTAACCTACACTACACTACCCTAATCTACAATACTCAACCCTTATCTACACTACACTACTCTACCCTAACCTACACTACTCTACCCTAATCTACACTACACTACCCTAATCTACAATACTCTACCCTAATCTACACTACACTACTCTACCCTAACCTACACTACTCTACCCTAACCTACACTACTCTACTCTAACCTAAACTACACTACTCTACCCTAATCTGCACTACTCTACCCTAATCTACACTACTCTACCCTAATCTACACTACACTAATCTACACTACTGTACTGTAATCTACACTACCCTAACCTACACTACACTACTCTACCCTAATCCACACTACACTACTCTACCCTAATCTACATTACCCTACCCTAATCTATACTACACTACTCTACCCTAACCTACACTACTCTACCCTTATCTACACTACCCTGATCTACACTACTCTACCCTAATCTACACTACACTACTCTACTCTAACCTACACTACTCTACCCTTATCCTACACTAATCTACCCTAACCTTCACTACTCTACCCTAACCTACACTACTCTACCCTAATCTACACTACACTACCCTAATCTACACTACTCTACCTAATCTACACTACCCTAATCTACACTACTCTACCCTAACCTACACTACACTACTCTACACTAATCTACACTACTCTACCCTAAATTACACTACTCTACCCTAATCTACACTACACTACTCTACTCTAATCTACTCTACTCTACCCTAATCCACACTACACTACTCTACCCTAATCTACACTACTCTACCCTAATCTACATTACTCTACCCTAACCTACACTACTCTACCCTAATCTACACTACACTACCCTAATCTACACTACTCTACACTACTCTACTCTACCCTAATCTACACTACTCTACCCTAACCTACACTTCACTACTCTACCCTAACTTACACTACTCTACCCTAATCTACACTACTCTACCCTAATATACACTACTCTACCCTAATCTACACTACTCTACTCTACCCTAATCTACACTACACTACTCTACCCTAACCTACACTACTGTACCCTAATCCACACTACTCTACCCTAACCTAGACACTACACTACTCTACCCCAGTCTACACTACTCTACTCTAATCCACACTAAACTACTCTACCCTAATCTACATTACCCTACCCTATTCTATACTACACTACTCTACCCTATCCTACACTACTCTACCCTTATCTACACTGCACTACCCTAATCTATAATACTCTACCCTAATCTACACTACACTACTCTACCCTAACCTACACTACTCTACCCTAACCTACACTACTCTACCCTAACCTACACTACTCTACCCTAATCTACACTACTCTACCCTAACCTACACTACTCTACCCTAATCTACACTACACTACTCTACCCTAACCTACATTACTATACCCTAATCTACACTACACTACCCTAACCTACACTACTCTACCCTAATCTACACTACACTACTCTACCCTAATCTACACTACTCTACCCTAATCTACACTACACTACCCTAATCTACACTACTCTACCCTAATCTACACTACACTACCCTAACCTACTCTACTCTAATCTACACTACTCTACCCTAACCTACACTACTCTACCCTATTCTACACTACTCCAAGCTACCCTAACCTAACTACTCTACCCTAATCTACACTAATCTACACTACACTACTCTACACTACTCTACCCTAACCTACACTACACTACTCTACCCTAACCTACACTACTCTACCCTAATCTACAATACTCTACCCTAATCTACACTACAATACTCTACCCTAACCTACACTACTCTACCCTAATCTACACTACACTAACCTACACTACTGTACCCTAATCTACACTACTCTAACCCTACTCTACTCTACCCTAATCCCACACTACACTACTCTACCCTAATCCACACTACACTACTCTACCCTAATCTATACTACACTACTCTACCCTAACCTACACTATTCTACCCTAACCTACACTACACCACTCTACCCTAATCATTCACTACACTACTATACCCTAATCTACACTACTCTACCCTAATCTACACTACTCTACCCTAATCTACACTACTCTATCCTAATCATACTCTACTCTACACTAATCTACACTACTCTACCCTAATCTACACTACTCTACCCTAATCCACACTACACTACTCTACCCTAACCTACACTACACCACTCTACCCTAATCTTCACTACACTACTCTACCCTAATCTACACTACTCTAACCTAATCTACACTACACTACTCTACCCTAACCTACACTACTCTACCCTAACCTACACTACTCTACCCTAACCTACACTACTCTACCCTAATCTACACTACACTACCCTAATCTATACTACACTACTCTACCCTAATCTACACTACACTACTCTACCCTTACCTACTCTACTCTAATCTACACTACACTACTCTACCCTAAACTACACTACTCTACCCTATTCTACACTACTCCACTCTACACTAACCTACACTACTCTACCGTACCCTACACTACTCTACACTAATCTACTCTACTCTACCCTAATCTACACTATTCTACCCTAACCTACACTACACTACTCTACCCTAACCTACACTACACTACTCTACCCTAACCTACACTACTCTACCCTAATCTACACTACTCTACCCTAATCTACACTACACTACCCTAATCTACACTACACTACTCTACCCTAATCTACACTACTCTATTTAATCTACACTACACTACTCTACCCCTAATCTACACAACACTACTCTACCCTAACCTACTCTACTCTACACTACACTACTCTACCCTAACCTACACTACTCTACCCTATTCTACACTACTCCACTCTACCCTAATCTACACTACTCTACCCTAACCTACACTACTCTAACCTAATCTACACTACTCTACCCTAACCTACACTACTCTACACTAATCTACACTACCCTAATCTACACTACTTTACCCTAACCTACACTACTCTACCCTAATCTACAATAATCTACCCTAATCTACACTACACTGTTCTACCCTAAGCTACACTACACTACTCTTCGCTAACCTACACTACTCTACCCTAATCTACTCTACACTAATCTACTCTACTCCACCCTAATCTACACTACTCTACCCTAATCCACACTACACTACCCTAATCTACACTACACTACCCTAATCTACACTACACTACCCTAATCTACACTACACTACTCTACCCTAACCTACACTACTCTACCCTATTCTACACTACTCCACTCTACCCTAACCTACCCTAACTACTCTACCCTAATCTACACTACTCTACCCTAATCTACAGTACACTTCTCTACCCTAACCTACACTAATCTACACTACTCTACCCTAACCTACACTACTCTACCCTAATCTACACTACACTACTCTACCCTAATCTACACTACACTACCCTAACCTACACTACTATACCCTAATCTACACTACACTAATCTACACTACACTACTCTACCCTAGTCTACACTACACTACTCTACCCTAATCCACACTACACTACTCTACCCTAATCCACACTACACTACTCTACCCTAATCTACACTACACCACTCTACCCTAACCTACACTACTCTACCTAACCTACACTACACTATTCTACCCTAACCTACACTACTCTACCCTAATCTACACTACACTACTCTACCTTTACCTACACTATTCTACCCTAATCTACACTACCCTAATCTACACTACACTACTCTACCCTAATCTACACTACACTACCCTAACCTGCACTGCTCTACCCTAATCTACACTACCCTAACCTGCACTACTCTACCCTAATCTACACTACACTACTCTACCCTAATCTACCCTAATCTACACTACCCTAACCTACACTACACTAAACTACCCTAATCTACACTACCCTAACCTACACTACTCTACCCTAATCTACACTACTCTACCCTAACCTACACTACACTACCCTAATCCACACTACTCTACCCTAATCTACACTACTCTACCCTACTCTACACTACTCTACCCTATTCTACACTACTCTACTGTACCCTAATCTACATTACTCTACCCTAATCTATACTACACTACTCTACCCTAATCTACACTACACTACCCTAACCTACTCTACTCTAATCTACACTACACCACCCTAACCTACCCTAACTACTCTACCCCAATCTACACTACTCTACCCTAACCTACACTACTCTATACTAATCTACGCTACTCTATACTAATCTACACTACTCTACTCTACCCTAACCTACACTACACTACTCTACCCTAACCTACACTACTCTACCCTAACCTACACTACTCTACCCTAACCTACTCTTCTCTAATCTACACTACACTACTCTACCCTAATCTACACTACTCTACTCTACTCTACCCTAATCTACACTACTCTACCCTAATCTACACTACACTACACTACCCTAACTTGCACTGCTCTACCCTAATCTACACTACCCTAACCTACACTACTCTACCCTAATCTACACTACACTACTCTACCCTAATCTACACTACTCTACCCTAATCTACAATACTCTACCCTAATCTACACTACAATACTCTACCCTAACCTACACAACACTAACCTACACTACTCTACCCTAATCTACACTACTCTACACTAATCTACACTACTCTACTCTACCCTAATCTACACTACTCTACCCTAGTCTAAACTACACTACTCTACCCTAATCCACACTACACTACTCTACCCTAATCTATACTACACTACTCTACCCTAACCTACACTACACCACTCTACCCTAATCTTCACTACACTACTCTACCCTAATCTACACTACTCTAACCTAATCTACACTACACTACTCTACCCTAACCTACACTACTCTACCCTAACCTACACTACTCTACCCTAATCTACACTACACTACTCTAATCTACACTACTCTACCCTAATCTACACTACCCTAATCTACACTACCCTAATCTACACTACTCTACCCTAATCTAAAACTACTCTATTCTAATCTGCACTACACTACTCTACCCTAATCTACACTACTCTATACTAATCTACACTACTCTACCCCAATCTACACTACTCTACCCTAACCTACACTACTCTATACTAATCTACACTACTCTATACTAATCTACACTACTCTACTCTACCCTAACCTACACTACTCTACCCTAACCTACACTACTCTAACCTAATCTACACTACACTACTCTACCCTAATCTACACTACTCTACCCTAACCTACTCTTCTCTAATCTACACTCCACTACTCTACCCTAACCTACACTACTCTACCCTAATCTACAGTACTCTACTCTATACAAATCTACACTTCTCTACCCAAACCTGCACTGCTCTACCCTAATCTAATCTACACTACTCTACCCTAATCTACACTACTCTACCCTAATCTACACTACACTACCCTAACTTGCACTGCTCTACCCTAATCTACACTAACCTAACCTACACTACTCTACCCTAATCTACACTACTCTACCCTAATCTACACTACTCTACCCTAATCTACAATACTCTACCCTAATCTACACTACAATACTCTACAATAACCTACACTACACTAACCTACACTACTCTACCCTAATCTACACTACTCTACACTAATCTACACTACTCTACTCTACCCTAATCTACACTACTCTACCCTAGTCTAAACTACACTACTCTACTCTACCCTAATCCACACTACACTACTCTACCCTAATCTATACTACACTACTCTACCCTAACCTACACTACACCACTCTACCCTAATCTTCACTACACTACTCTACCCTAATGTACACTACTCTAACCTAATCTACACTACACTACTCTACCCTAACCTACACTACTCTACCCTAACCTACACTACTCTACCCTAACCTACACTACTCTACCCTAATCTACACTACTCTACCCTAATCTACACTACCCTAATCTACACTACTCTACCCTAATCTACACTACTCTACCCTAATCTAAACTACTCTATTCTAATCTACACTACTCTACCCTAATCTACACTACTCTACCCTAATCTACACTACACTACTCTACACTACACTACTCTACCCTAGTCTACACTACACTACTCTTCCCTAGTGTACACTACACTACTCTACCCTAATCCACACTACACTACTCTACCCTAATCTACATTACTCTACCCTAATCTATACTACACTACTCTACCCTAATCTACACTACACTACTCTACCCTAACCTACTCTACTCTAATCTACACTACACTACTCTATTCTACACTACTCCACTCTACCCTAACCTACACTACTCTACCCTAACCTACAATACTCTAACCTACACTACTCTACACTAATCTACTCTACCCTAACCTACACTACACTACTCTACCCTAACCTACACTACACTACTCTACCCTAACCTACACTACTCTACCCTAATCTACACTACTCTACCCTAATCTACACTACACTACCCTAATCTACACTACACTACTCTACCCTAATCTACACTACACTACTCTACCCTAATCTACACTACTCTATTTTAATCTACACTACTCTACCCTAATCTACACTACACTACCCTAACCTGCAATACTCTAACCTACACTACTCTACACTAATCTACTCTACTCTACTCTACCCTAGTCTACACTATTCTACCCTAACCTACACTACACTACTCTACCCTAATCTACACTACACTACTCTACACTAACCTACACTACTCTACCCTAATCTACACTACTCTACCCTAATCTACACTACACTACTCTACCCTAATCTACACTACACTATTCTACCCTAATCTACACTACCCTAATCTACACTACACTACTCTACCCTAATCTACACTACCCTAACCTGCACTGCTCTACCCTAATCTACACTACCCTAACCTGCACTACTCTACCCTAATCTACACTACCCTAATCTACACTACACTACTCTACCCTAATCTACCCTAATCTACACTACCCTAACCTACACTACACTAAACTACCCTAATCTACACTACCCTAACCTACACTACTCTACCCTTATCTACACTACTCTACCCTAACCTACACTACACTACCCTAATCCACACTACTCTACCCTAATCTACACTACTCTACCCTACTCTACACTACTCTACCCTAATCTACACTACTCTACTGTACCCTAATCTACATTACTCTACCCTAATCTATACTACACTACTCTACCCTAATCTACACTACCCTAACCTACTCTACTCTAATCTACACTACACCACCCTAACCTACCCTAACTACTCTACCCTAATCTACACTACTCTACCCTAACCTACACTACTCTATACTAATCTACGCTACTCTATACTAATCTACACTACTCTACTCTACCCTAACCTACACTACACTACTCTACCCTAACCTACACTACTCTATACTAATCTACACTACTCTACTCTACCCTAACCTACACTACACTACTCTACCCTAACCTACACTACTCTACCCTAATCTACACTACACTACCCTAATCTACACTACTCTACCCTAACCTACTCTTCTCTAATCTACATTACTCTACCCTAACCTACACTACTCTACCCTAATCTACACTACTCTACTCTATACTAATCTACACTACTTTACCCTAATCTACACTACTCTACCCTAATCTACACTACACTACCCTAACTTGCACTGCTCTACCCTAATCTACACTACC